>NC_000073.6:6866147-7166147 GCF_000001635.26 Mus musculus | reverse complement strand
CTATCCAGAGAACTTAGACAACAAAGGGAGGTCAAGGGGATAAAAATTGGAAAGAAAAAATTCAAAATTTTACTGTTTGCAGATGATAAGATAGTATATATAAGTGACCCTAAAAATTCCACCAGAGAAATCCTAACCTGATAAACAGCTTCGGTGAAGTTGCTGGATATAAAATTAACTTAAACAAGTCAATGGCCTTTCTCTACACAAAGAATAAACAGGCTGAGAAAGAAATTAGGGAAACAACATCCTTCTCAATAGTCACAAATAATATAAAATACCTTGGCGTGACTCTAACTAAGGAAGTGAAAGATCTGTATAAGAACTTCAAGTCTCTGAAGAAAGAAATTAAAGAAGATCTCAGAAGATGGAAAGATCTCCCATGCTCATGGATTGGCAGGATCAACATTGTAAAAATGGCTATCTTGCCAAAAGCAATCTACAGATTCAATGCAATCCCAATCAAAATTCCAACTCAATTCTTCAACGAATTAGAAAGAGCAATCTGCTAATTCATCTGGAATAACAAAAAACCTAGAATAGCAAAAATTCTTCTCAAGGATAAAAGAACCTCTGGTTGAATCACCATGCCTGACCTAAAGCAGTACTACAGTGTGGGAAGCCACATGTGCCGTTGCTGAGTAGCACTGACTACTGCTGGCCACCACGCATAAGATTGGACAAACAACCAATGTGTACATATGCAGTAAAGTTTTTTGCAAAGACACTGCCTGGCCCAGGCATGATAATGAGGTTCTGTAAGGTACTGAGAGAGAGTAGCCAATCAGATGAGGAACATGCAAATGAGGCTTAGTGCATAACCAATCCGGGTGTGAGACACGCCCCTCCTAGGCCTATAAAAGCAGCACTAGTTCTGGGCTCGAAGTCTTTTCGCCTCTACAATCAAGCTCTCCCAATAAACGTGTGCAGAAGGATCCTGTTGCAGCATCGTTCTTCCTGGCCAGTCGAGCGCGCGCAAGAAGTGGTGCCGAAACCCGGGACAAGAAACATCTTCAGGCATGAGCGAAGACCCCCTGCTACAGGGAGGATTCAAAACTGCATCACGGGGAAGGAGCAGTTAATAAAGGTTCCCGCAAAACAGACTGCTGAGAAGGATCCAGCGTGGATTCAGAACTCTTCAGCTGGGGAACGGTGGTAATGAAGTGTTCCTGCAAAACAGACTGCTGAGAAGGATCCGGAGTGGATTCAGAACTCTTCAGCTGAGGAACGGCGGTACCGGTAAGTAGAAAGAAATTAATGTGAGAGGCATGCTCTCCTACGAAATAGATCTGATAATTGTTGCTGGGGTTGCTATCTTTCTTGCCTTGATCTTATATCATGGCTTTAATTGTCAACTCCCAAAATGTAAAGATACAAAAAATAGTATAAAAAATAGTAAAAAGCAGAAAATTAAGTCAATTTACCCTCCTCTCGAGGACTCTGAGTCGTTAGAATTGTCTAGCTCAGAGGATTCCGAATTATCAACAGGAGAGGAGGAAGATTTGAAGGAGGCTGCTGCGGAGTATGAGGCAGAAAGATCTGGTCCAATAGGGAGGAGTTTCAGTGCTCCCCCACCTACTCCGCCTTATGCAGATAAGAAAGCAATTGGCAATGGTCACTCTTTTTGCACTCCTAAAGGGTTGCAAAAAATATGTCAGGCTTTTCCTGTTTTTCAGGATCATGCTCAACAGCGATATTATGAGCCAATATCGCATAAACAAGTAAAAGAGCTAGCAGAGTCAGTAAGGACCTATGGAGTTAATGCCTCATTTACTCAGTCCCTAATTGATAGATTGGCTCACAATGCCATGACTCCTTTTGACTGGATGAGTGTGGTAAAGGCATGTCTTACGATGGGACAGTATCTAGATTGGAAGTCTATATGGCATGATCTGTGTTTGAGTCAGGCCCGTGCTAATGCTACTGCGGGGCAACAAGCATGGAGCTTTGAAATGCTTACAGGTCAGGGTATATGGACAAACAATCAATTAGGATACCCAGTGCAGGTCTATGATCAAATTAATCAGGCAGCAGTGAAAGCTTGGAAGGCATTGCCTAATTGAGGAGAGGTATCTGGTAACTTGACAAAAATTATTCAGGGAACTAATGAGCCATTCTCTGAATTTGTGGCTCGCATGATGGAAGCGGCAGGACGTATATTTGGTGATGCTGAGGCCGCAATGCCATTAATTGAACAATTAGTTTATGAGCAATGCACCAAAGAATGCAGAAATGCTATCACACCATGGAAAGGGAAAGGGCTACAAGCATGGATGAAAGCCTGTAGAGAAATAGGAGGACCTCTTTCAAATGCAGGGCTGGCTGCCGCAGTTTTGATGGTGCAAGCAAAAGAAATAACCTGCTATAATTGTGGACAAACAGGTCATATGCAAAAGCAGTGTACAAAGGGTAGAAGGAGTAGGTTTGAAAAGACAGAACCAGGTACTTGCCCAAAATGTGAGAAAGGAAGACATTGGGCAAATGAATGTAGATCAGTCAGAGATATAAAAGGAAGGCCAATACCTCAGTTTAAAGTGCAACAGCCAAAAAACGGGGTGAGGGGCCCCCGTCCCCAGGGCCCCCAAATGTATGGGGCATTTCAGACCACAGTGTCCATGAGGCCACCCAGAGACCGAGGAGAGCCACTCCGGGTTCAGCAGGATTGGACATCTGTGCCACCTCCAGAGTAATTCTTACACCTCAAATGGTGTGCCAACCCATTTCATCAGACTTTAGAGGTCCCTTACCAAAGGATACAGTGGGCCTACTGTTGGGTAGGTCCTCTTCTGCTTTGAAAGGATTGATGATACATCCCGGAGTTATAGACTCAGATTATGAGGGACAAGTTAAGATTATGTGTTCTGCACCCCGAGGTATTGTAGCCATTTCTCCTGGAGATCGCATTGCTCAATTACTGATTCTTCCTAGTTTGCATAACATGTTCCCTAGTAGCCAGGATTCCCGAGGGGATAAGGGACTTGGTTCTACAGGAACGAATGTGGCCTACATATCTTTAGATTTGGATAATCGTCCCACTTTACAATTACAAATAGAAGGAAAAACCTTTCAAGGTATAATGGATACAGGAGCAGATAAAAGCATTATATCCAGTAATTGGTGGCCCGCTTCTTGGCCTGTTAATCAATCGTCACATAGCTTACAAGGATTAGGATATGAGGCTACCCCAACTATAAGTGCAAAATCCTTACAATGGAAAGATAAAGAAGGAAGAACAGGGCTTTTTCAACCTTATGTACTCCCTTTACCTGTAAACTTAGGGGGAAGAGATGTGTTGTCAGCCATGAACTTTATATTGACTAATGATTACTCTCAGAAAAGCAAGGAAATGATGAAAGGAATGGGATATATACCTGGACTAGGTCTTGGAAAAAAATTACAAGGTAGAATTTCACCAGTTAAAGCCACAGAAAAAGTAGATAAGAAAGGGCTGAGTTTTTTCTAGGGGCCACTGAGGAGCCTTTGCCCATTCCATGGCGTACGGAGGACACGGTGTGGGGTGCCTCAGTGGCCTTTACCCTCTGAGAAGTTAAAAGCAGCTAAAGAATTAGTACAAAAACAATTAGACCTGGGACATGTGGAACCCACTCAATCACCCTGGAACACCCCTATTTTCGTTGTAAAGAAGAAGTCAGGTAAATGGAGATTGTTACATGACCTAAGAGCCATTAATGCACAAATGCAAGTTATGGGTCCTGTACAAAGAGGACTCCCCCTACTCTCAGCTCTACCTAAGTATTGGAGAATTATAGTAGTAGATATTAAGAATTGTTTCTTTTCCATTCAATTAAATAAGAAAGATAAACCTAGATTTGCATTCACCTTGCCTTCTATTAATCATATGGAGCCTGATAAAAGGTACCAATGGCGGGTATTACCCCAAGGAATGGCAAATAGCCCTACAATATGTCAGTTATATGTAGGAAAAGCTTTGCAACCGGTTAGGGATGGTTTCCCCTCCTTAAAAATTTGTCATTATATGGACGATATTGTGATTTGTGGACCTGAAGAAGAAAGTATACAGCAAGCTTATGGCTTGCTTAATGAAACTTTAAAAAATAATGGCTTGATTATTGCACCAGAAAAAGTACAGCAGTCTAATGTTAGTCATTTTTTAGGAGCCACTATTACTTTACGATGTGTCACCCCACAAAAGATTAGTATAAGAAAAGATCATCTAAAGACATTAAATGATTTTCAAAAATTATTAGGAGATATAAATTGGATTAGGCCTTATTTAAGGATCCCTACTTCGGAATTAAAACCTTTATTTCAAATTTTAGAAGGAGAATCACATATTACCTCATTGAGACAATTAACACCTGAGGCTTCTGATGTTCTTAGGAAGGTGGAAAGAGCTATCCAAAAAGCACAGTTAAATCGTATAAATGAGCAAGAACCTTTGTACCTATGCATATTAAGAACCATAAATTTGCCAACTGCTGTGTTATGGCAAAATGGTCCTTTAGTATGGATACATCCACATATATCCCCTAATAAGACTATAGAGCATTATCCCACCATGGTAGCAAACATGGCACACAAAGGGATAAAAACTTCAATTACTCACTTTGGAAAAATGCCTGATAGCATAATTGTCCCTTATACTGTCGCACAAATGCAAATACTGTGTGCTACTATAGATGAATGGGCCATTCTTAGATGCAGTTTTTCTGGTTTAATTGATAATCATTATCCTAAACATCCGTTATTACATTTTATGTTATTACATCCAGTAATATTTCCAAAGGTAACGGCTAATACCCCTATAAAGGGAGCCATTGATATTTATACAGATGGATCAAAAACAGGAATTGGAAGTTATGTAATCAATGAAAAGGCTGTAAGGTTGCAATTTACACCAGGAGCCCCTCAATTGGTAGAATGTTTGGTGGTTTTAGAAGTTTTTAAAAGATTTCCTATGCCCTTAAATATTATCTCTGATTCTGTTTATGTAGTTAATGCGGTTCTAGCATTAGAGACTGCCGGAAATTTTAAGCAGTCTAGTCCAGTATCTGAAATTTTGAGGAAAATACAAAATTGTATTTTGATGTGTGAGCATCCCTTTTATATTCAACATATTAGAGCACATACATCATTACCTGGACCTATGGTTAAGGGAAATGCAATTGCTGACTCAGCCACCAGAGACATGGTTTGCCTATCACAAAGGTCTATAGAAAGTGCTAAGAATTTTCATCAGCTTTATCATGTCCCTGCTTCTACATTACGACAAAAATTTAAGCTCACACGAACAGAAGCCCGAGATATTGTCCTACAGTGTGGTAAATGTGTAGAATTTATTAATGCACCTTCCGTGGGTGTTAATCCTCGCGGATTGCAACCCCTAGATTTTTGGCAAATGGACGTCACGCATATCCCATCGTTTGGGAAATTACAATATGTACATGTATCCATTGATACCAGTTCTGGTGTCCTACATGCCTCTCCCTTGACAGGGGAAAAAGCAGTTCATGTCACATCTCACTGCTTAGAGGCTTGGGCTGCATGGGGCAAGCCCCTAGTGTTAAAGACAGATAATGGTCCTGCATATACTTCTTCTAAATTTAGCCAATTTTGCAAACAAATGCAAGTAAAACATATTACTGGATTGCCCTATAATCCACAGGGCCAAGGCATTATTGAGAGAGCCCACCGCACTCTGAAACAATATTTGCAAAAACAGAAAGGGCGAATAGAGGCTATGACGCCAAAGATGGCTCTATCCCTTGCAATATTTACTCTTAATTTTCTAAAATTAGATGATGCTGGAAGATCACCAGCTGAGAGGCATGGACAATGGCCTCAATCGCCCAATGAAATGGTCAAATGGAAAAATGTCCTTGATAATAAATGGTATGGCCCGGATCCTATCTTAATCAGGTCCCGGGGAGCTATTTGTGTTTTTCCACAGGGTGAAGAAAATCCACTTTGGGTCCCGACGCGACTGACAAGGACCGTGAAAGAGCAAGATGAACCCCAAGATGATTCTCCTGCTCCTGATGATTGAAACCAGGATAAGTATACCTTTATGGGCCATAATAAGATCATGGCCAGTACCTTTACCGGTACATTCCAATTCTTCTACCTAGCCTTTGTTTTTTGCAAAGAAATGTTTTTTGGATGTGCCTTATGCACGACAAACTCCTCAAGAGCCACGGGTGTATAAGAGTACTAGTATTCATTTAAATTATACATTATGCTTTGTGCATAATGTGGATAAACCTTTTACACCCTGTATATTTTTTAAGAAAAAGATTATCTCTAATTGGGCAGATCAAATTAATACTGCTGACACTATAAGTCAGATAGCAGAAAAAACGTCTGAGGCATTGCTTACCCTGCAAAGGGTGGATTCTCATATCACCTCAGGGTTAATGTTAGTGAATCAGAGAGTGGATATTTTACAACATGACATGGAACAGATGATGGATGTCATACAAATGAGTTGTGTGGCATCCACTTTGCATGTGTGCATTACTCCCAATAGGTACATTAATAATTCTTTTATTAAAAGTACAGACCTATCGAATTACCTGAAGGGGAACTGGTCGCAGGAGCTGGAAAGGTTGCAGACGAGGCTGCAGATACAGATCCTGAACCTTAATGGGACCAGAGTGGAACCAGTGACCCTCGGAGACTTTACCTCTTGGCTTACCTCTGCTTTTTCTTACTTTAAGGAATGGGTGGGAGTGATTTTGTTTGGTGCTGCCATATGCTGTGGACTGGTGTTCATGCTCTGATTGGTATGCAAATTCAGAACTCAACAAAAACGTGACAAGGTGATTATAACTCAGGCACTTTTAGCTATTGAAAATGGCTCCTCCCCTGAAATTTGGTTATCTATGCTCAAGAATTAGTCAGCATGAGATTAGATGAGAGAGACTCAACGATCATTGATCAGCCCTTGCTCATCAATAGGGTGATATGATTTCCCCACTAATTCATTTTTTGGCTGGCCTCTTTTGCAGAGTTCGCCCTAGGTCATTTAGCAGTTATTGTCACACAACACTGTGGTATCCAGAGACGGGCAACTTTCCTCGTGCACAGTCCAACCTAAGACATGGGGCCCGGTGGCGATAGGGTTACCCTATGACGGGTAAGGCTGTGACATTAGAGGAACGACCTAAAACAGGAGCCACGGCGAATGGGCATAATTGCACAGGCCTAGTCCAGCCTCATTTTATTAAAACAAACAGGGGGAGATGTGGGAAGCCACATGTGCCGTTGCTGAGTGGCACTGACTACTGCTGGCCACCACGCATAAGATTGGACAAACAACCAATGTGTACATATACAGTAAAGTTTTTTGCAAAGACACTGCCTGGCCCAGGCATGATAATGAGGTTCTGTAAGGTACTGAGAGAGAGTAGCCAATCGGATGAGGAACATGCAAATGAGGCTTAGTGCATAACCAATCCGGGTGTGAGACACGCCCCTCCTAGGCCTATAAAAGCAGCACTAGTTCTGGGCTCGAAGTCTTTTCGCCTCTACAATCAAGCTCTCCCAATAAACGTGTGCAGAAGGATCCTGTTGCAGCGTCGTTCTTCCTGGCCAGTCGAGCGCGCGCAAGACTACAGAGCAATTATGATTAAAAAAAAAAAAAAAAAAAAAAACTGCATGGTACTGGTATAGCGACAGACAAGTAGACCAATGGAATAGAATTGAAGACCCAGAAATGAACCCACACACCTATGGTCACTTGATCTTTGACAAGGGAGCTAAAACCATCCAGTGGAAGAAAGACAGCATTTTCAACAATTGGTGCTGGCACAACTGGTTGTTATCATGTAGAAGAATGCGAATTGATCCATACTTATCTCCTTGTACTAAGGTCAAATCTAAGTGGATCAAGGAACTTCACATAAAACCAGAGACACTGAAACTTATAGAGGAGAAGTGGGGAAAAGCCTTGAAGATATGGGCACAGGGGAAAAATTCCTGAACAGAACAGCAATGGCTTGTGCTGTAAGATCGAGAGTTGACAAATGGGACCTAATGAAACTCCAAAGTTTCTGCAAGGCAAAAGACACCGTCAATAAGACAAAAAGACCACCAACAGATTGGGAAAGGATCTTTACCTATGCTAAATCAGATAGGGGGCTAATATCCAACATATATAAAGAACTCAAGAAGGAGGACTTCAGAAAATCAAATAACCCCATTAAAAAATGGGGCTCAGAACTGATCAAAGAATTCTCACCTGAGGAATACCGAATGGCAGAGAAGCACCTGAAAAAATGTTCAACATTCTTAATCATCAGGGAAATGCAAATCAAAACAACCCTGAGATTCCACCTCACACCAGTCAGAATGGCTAAGATCAAAAATTCAGGTGACAGCAGATGCTGGCGTGGATGTGGAGAAAGAGGAACACTCCTCCATTGTTGGTGGGATTGCAGGCTTGTACAACCACTCTGGAAATCAGTCTGGCGGTTCCTCAGAAAATTGGCCATAGTACTACTGGAGGATCCAGCAATACCTCTCCTGGGCATATATCCAGAAGATGTTCCAACTGGTAAGAAAGACACATGCTCCACTATGTTCATAACATCCTTATTTATAATAGCCAAAAGCTGAAAAGAACCCAGATGTCTCTCAACAGAGGAATGGATACAAAAAAATGTGGTACATTTACACAATGGAGTACTAATCAGCTATTAAAAAGAATGAATTTATGAAATTCCTAGGCAAATGGTTGGACGTGGAGGGCATCATCCTGAGTGAGGTAACCCAATCAAAAAGAACTCAAATGATATGTTCTCACTGATAAGTAGATATTAGCCCAGAAACTTAGAATACCCAAGATATAAGATACAATTTGCAAAACACATGAAATCAAGAAGAATGAAGACCAAATTGTGGACACTTTGCCCCTTCTTAGAATTGGGAACAAAACACCCATGGAAGGAGTTACAGAGGCAAAGTTTGGAGCTGAGACAAAAGGATGGACCATCTAGAGACTGCCATATCCAGGGATCCATCCCATAATCAGCCTCCAAACGCTGACACCATTGCATACACTAGCAAGATTTTCCTGAAAGAACCCAGATATAGCTGTCTCTTGTGAGACTATGCCGGGGCCTAGCAAACACATAAGTGGATGCTCACAGTCAGCTATTGGATGGATTATAGGGCACCCAATGGAGGAGCTAGAGAAAGTACCCAAGGAGTTAAAGGGAACTGCAACCCTATAGGTGGAACAACAATATGAACTAACCAGTACCCCGGAGCTCTTGTCTCTAGCTACATATGTATCAAAAGATGGCCTAGTCCGCCATCACTGGATAGAGAGGCCCATTGGTCATGCAAACTTTATATGCCCCAGTACAGGAGAACGCCAGGGCCAAAAAGTGGGAGTAGGTGGGTAAGGGAGTGGGAGGGAGGGTATAGGGGACTTTTGGGATAGCATTGGAAATGTAAATGAGGAAAATACCTAATAAAAATATTAAAAAAGAAAAAAAGAATTAATTTAGTCATATTTCATGAATATGTCTGTCTACATATGATATGTACATATAGGAGCCCATGAAGAACCAAATGTAATATCAAATCTACTGGACTAGGTAATGAAACTGCTAGGTGCAAAATCCATGTTCTCTGTAAGATTAAAATAGAAGACAAAAGTATTTGCAAATTTATGAGAAACTGCTACGTATGTAATATTCAGCGGGCCATGTTCAAATCAGATGTGATATGAATCCAGGAAAGAGGGGATAAGAGTTGACCAATGATGTTGAGTATATGATGAGACTTATATTAAGTGTATTACATATCACACCAATTATTATAATAATTTTTTAGGGTTGACAAAATGCATAGAGTTTATAGCTAGCTTTTCAAATATTTTGCCTTTCATTCTATATAATGAATTAAAGTTCTTAGAAGACATATCTTGCCTGTGAGATAGTTCAGCAGTTAAACCATTTGTTGGCAAGGATTACAATCTGAGTTTATGCACATAACTCATGTAGTAGAACCAAGCAACCTACTCAGAAGATGTCTTTTGAAGTCATGCATTCCAACATACACTATGCTCAGAAATATTTTTAAAATTATTTTACTGAAATTATTTTAGATGTAAAAACAAATAAGAGTTAATATTTACATCAGTGAATTCCATAAAATATTTTATTACATTAATTGCTTATGTGTGTGGGATAGGTAACACATGTACAGGTGCACATATGAGCAAATGATACCCCTATCTGTACATTTACATGCGCTTGTGAGACACCTGGCATGGGTGCTGGAATCTGAACCCAGGTTCTTTGGTAGAACAAAGTATTCTGTTTATAGCTAATCCAAGGTATGCTTTTAGGCAACTTATCAAATAATAGCTCTACACAAATGCATTGTTGTAGATATGAATTCTGAAAACCAAGGAAGAACATCAACATTCTCTGAAATGACATTAAAATTAAGTGCAAATACATTTATAGTTGATATTGCAGCCATGATGGGAATTGAAACTTAGGAATAAGGTACTATTGCTTAACACAAACCATCTGGGTTACCCCTCTTGCTCGAGGATTCCTCTGTTATATTGCTCATTCTATTTGTCCATACTGATTTCATCTCTGACAACATTCACAGACACTGAATCGAATAGGAATGGAGATGAGGCAAGGATAAGTGTGCTCAGCTTTCCAAATGAAGAAGGAATCAAGGTAAAGGACTTCTTAGTACAAAGTATCTACAGAGGCTTCTTTTCCATCAGTGCTAATCTTAGTGCATCTCTCAAATAATAATCAGAACTTTTGTTTATGTATTGACATATTAGGATACATCTGAGGGCTTATTTATTTAATGTTTTCTGCTTTTTAAAAATTTTAAAATATTAATATATTATTACCTCTCATTCTCTACCCTCTAATGACTTATGACAGGAATCACTTAAATTCAATAATGCAATTGTTACATTTACACAAACATTATAGATATATATATGTGTGTGTGTGTGTGTGTGTGTGTGTGTATACGTGTGTGTGTGTGTGTGTGTGTGTGTGTGTATATATGTATATATATATATATATATATATATATATATATATATATATATATACACACACATATATATGTACACACACACACACACGCAGCCTACCTGTTAATTTAGTGTTGTTTTTACATCAATGAGTTTAAGCTAGTGAATTTACGCGTACATATTACAGGTCTTGTCCCGGTAGAAATCAGAGTCTCAATGTGTCATAGGGAATGAATTCATAAAACAGTCAGTGATCTCAGAAAATAGTGAGTGTAGGGTTTTGTATTTTTAAAAGAATCCAACCACATTGTGGTTTATGAATGTATCTGCTTTGAATTAAAAAAGGGTTAGGAAATTTTGTTTCTGATAACATTATAAATGATATGATCAACAAAGTTAAGCAAAGAAATAACTGCTTGGTTTTATTTTCCCTTAACTCTTCATGAACATTTTGAATTGAAAGCAATGTTTTGCAGCAATATCCTTCACATTACATTCTCAGCATCAAAGGCAGCATTTAGAGGCTTCTTTCAACACCCTTACTTGAAATACCTGGTCAATAAATTTCTAAAGCAGCACTAACCAAACACTCCTCTTGACATCAGATATGGATCAATGAGTGAATTGTCCAGAATACCAGTATGCCAACACAAAACAGAACAAATGCATTCAGAAAGGTGTGATAATTCTAAGTTATGAAGACCCCTTGGGGATGGCTCTTGCCTCAATGGCCTTCTGTTTCTCTGCATTCACAGCTCTGGTACTTTGGGCCTTTGTGAAGCACCATGACACTCCTATTGTGAAGGCCAATAACAGAATCCTTAGGAACCTATTACTCATGTCACTCATGTTCTGTTTTCTGTGCTCCTTTTTCTTCATTGGACATCATAACAGAGTCACCTGTGTCTTACAGCAAATCACATTTGGAATTGTATTCACTGTGGCTGTTTCCACAGTTCTGGCCAAAACAATCACTGTAATTCTGGCTTTCAAATTCACAGGCCTAGGAAGAAGGTTGAGAAACATCTTGATATCAGGGACACCCAATTACATTATTCCCATATGTTCCCTATTTCAATGTATTCTGTGTGCAATCTGGCTAGCAGTTTCTCCTCCATTTGTTGACATTGATGAACACTCCCAGCATGGCCACATCATCATTGTGTGCAACAAGGGCTCAGTTACTGCTTTCTACTGTGTCCTGGGATACTTGGCCTGCCTGGCACTTGGAAGCTTCACTGTGGCTTTCTTGGTCAAGAATCTGCCTGACACATTCAGTGAAGCCAAGTTCTTGACCTTCAGCATGCTAGTGTTCTGCAGTGTCTAGGTTACCTTCTTCCCTGTCTACCATAGCACCAAGGGCACGGTCATGGTTGCTGTAGAGATCTTCTCCATCTTGGCATCCAGTGCTGCTTTTTCTTGACATTGTAATTCATCAGTATCATATTCACTATACTACACTAGACTAAAGAGTAGGTCTCACACACATGGCAATTAAGGAATGAGAAAAGTGATGACTGAACCTAAAGCCAATAGAATCAGAAAGTTGGGTTTTCTAATGCTAAAAAAGGAATACAGGTTTCTCCATTTAGTGATATGAACAAGACTCAAGAGTTCAGTGTCTCTACCATCAGAGAACGCATTTTATTTTAATTTTTGCAATTTTCAAACATTAATATAATTTTCCAACATTCATCTCTCACCCTTATACTCCCCCCACATGTGGGGCAGTAGACCGTTGAGGTAGCCTGGTCCTTGGTTGAGACAAGGCTAGAAGCCTGGTAGACCCTACTGGGACTGTAGGAGCTTTGCCTGCTCCAGGGCACCAGGCCCCTGTCACTAGCCACAGTCGCCCATAGATTTGTGGCCATCAGTCATTTAAGTCAACTCCCCAAGTTCCCAAAATACAGATGAAGAAAAGAGACATGACCACAATTAACATAGGCTCAAGACAGATCTCCATTCTAATGAGATACCTGGAGGCCTGATGGGCTTAGCCAATATGCTTCTCTTCCTAGATACTCCTCAAAAAAAAAAACCACACACATACACATAACTGGAATTACATCATTTCTTAATTAATGTTACAAAGACACAGCAGTGGGACACTGGTTTTCTTTTGCCCCATCCATTGAAAATATTTTTTCCTCACATACTATACCCTGAATATTGATTGTCCTCCCTATAAAACTAAAACCTCCCTTCCTTTTCGCTGAATCCATATCAATTATATATTTCATTAGAAAGTAACCAAGATTTATTGGTTATAAATAAAATCATTATGTAAAATACACTAAGTTGGTGTAAGGTGGAATATCAGGATCTTTTTGATTTGCATTTTCAAGATGACTAAGAAATTTGAATGGCTATGATCAAATACTCAAGTGAAAGCACATGCTGGTGAGGACTTGAAGAAAGAGTACCACTCCTCCATTGCTGGAGGGAATGCAAACTGGTAAAACCACTCTGGAAATCAATCTGGAGCCTACTCAGAAAACTAGAAAAGGTTCTATCAGAAAGTCCAGCTATACCACTCATGGGTATATACCCAAAAGATGACCCACCATACCACAAGAACACATGTTCCACTATGTTCATAGCAGCCTTATTTGTAGTAGCCAGAAGCTGGAAATAACAACCCAGATGTCCCTCAATCAAAGAATTGATACAGAAAATGTGGTTCATTTACATAGTGGAAACTTATTCAGCTATTATAAATGAGGACATCATGAATTTTACAGGCAATTAGATAAAACATGAGAATATCAACTTGAGTTAGGTAAACCAGTCCCCCATGCAGCATGGTATGTACTCACTGATAAGTGGACATTAGCCAAAAAGTACAGAATACCCAGGATACACCACACAGAGCTTAAGAAGTTTAACCTGCAGGAAGGCCTAAGTAAGGGTGCTTCAATCCCACTTAGAAGGGGGAACAAAATAATCACAGGAGGCATAGGGAGAGAGGCCAGACAGAACGGGAAAGGGAAACGACATCAGGTGTGTGGGGCGGGAGAAGTCCAGAGGGCCAGGAGAATGAATGGAAATAAGCAGCCTCAGGGGGGAGAGAAGTGGGTGGACCCTCTAGAAAGTACTACAGACCAGAGAGCTGGAAGACTGTCAGGATTTAATGGATGTGTACATGATCTTAACCAAACTATGCTAGAGAGATGGCTCAGCTGTTGAGTACTTCTTGCTTTTAAATAGGACTAGTTTAGTTATAAACACCCATATGAAGAATCATAACTATCTGTAACTGTCATTCCAGGGTATCTTCTGCCCTCTCTGGGCTCCATAAGCAGTGCAATCATGTGGTCCACAGACACATAGGGAAGCAAAATTTCATACAAAGAAAATACAAATAGAATATATTTTTAGAAAAGAATAGATATCCTAGCTTCAAAGTAGTATGGCAGAAAGAATAAACTCTACCACAGCCTAACTTTCTTTTTGTTAAATTCCTCGAAGGACAACATAAATCTCATTTAAATTCAAAGCCAAACAAAACAAAAAACAAAAAAGCAAACAAACAAACAAAAAACAACTAAGTGTAAATTGTTGGGGCTGGCCAGCGGCTCACATGTTTGGGTTCAAAGAGAGAGCCTAGGCCGGTTGAGAAATAATGGAACCAAGACAACTAGTCTGCTCAAGGTTCAAATTTTTAATGGTGGACATGCTTTATAAAAGAGGGGGGAAAGTCCATTCCCGCCAATTCATCCTTGGAGTCTGGAACCAGCTGCAGTTGATGATGTCCAGGATAGGGCATAGTCTCCGGAATAGCTCTGGGGCCTCTCAGCAGGTAGCAGTATCTTGAAGAGGAACAGCAACAGTGATTCAACAATAAAGTGATCTAGGGAGGAAGGCTCCACACTAGATAATCTCCTTAGTGGCAGCAAGGTCAAGTTCTGGCTCAGCCTGCTTCAGGCTTATGGGAGGCTACATCTCCTCCCTGTTATTAATATTTTTTTAAAAAAAGCTCGACTGAGGCATAAATTTTATTTATGCTCCGTAGTCCTGCCTGGGAATTATGGTGGCTGGCGGACATGCCTGCCTTAGGATCTCAGATCCTCTTGAACCATCCAATTCCATCATAGGAAGTTACATGCAGCTAGTTTGTGTTATAATTCACACAAACATGGCTCTGTGGTGTAATATCAACAGCCACGGCCTTTTGGCATGTACTCCTGTCTTAGATTGGTATGATCCGGGATCTGGTTGTCCGTCATTGACTAACCAGCCCTCATAGCACACCTTATTCCCAAATCAGACCAAAGCCACAATATGTACTTAGAAGTCTTTTTGATGAAAATTAATAACTGCCTCCTGCACACTGTTGGGGGCGGGGATGCACGCCTGCTGCAGTCAGGCTGAAGGGTGTTGACTGACCTGCTTGAAAAACAAAGTTGAGACAGTGAAAGCCACAGTACAAAAGCTTCTTTTGGGGAAGTCCAGGTACTCCATTCAATTGCAAATTAGCAATAATCAGGCTAGCCTTTGAGCTCCCGGTGTGGGGGAGGTGACTTTGACAATTGCAGAAAGGCTTACAGCTTCCCTGGGAGTGGAGGCTGTGCTTTAATTTAACTTTTTGGCTAAAGAGGATTTTTAATCATAATCAAGGTTAGAGTCATACTTACTAGAAGATTCAGGATCTGTGTCCAGTTGACGAAGTAATCTCTCAGGCAGCCATTGTGCTGTCTTTTTTTTTTTTTTTTTTTTTTGTGAAAAATCACAGACCGAGCCCCTTCCCCAGATTAGGATTGGGTCTAGACTCTTCTATTCATTAGTAAATGGGTCCTGCCACTTTACCATGGAATAAAAACTAGAAGTAACTGGATGCCAGTGGCGATCCGCTGCATACTGACCTGTAACATCCATTTGCAAAAAATAAAGCAAAAGCAAGATGTGCCTTTGGTAACCTTGGGGGATATAACTGCCCCTGTTTTGTTTTGGTTTTTTAAGCCAATTTTTTTTTAAGTGCAACCATCACGTTTAACTATTTCTCTTCTCATTTGGTTATAAAGTATTCCAGTTTTACATTTGATGCCAATATTTTTACAAAATGAAGTAATTTTTTTTTTTGCTAGAATAGGATGGCCCATTATCTGTCTTAATGAGTTTAGGCAATCTCATGGCATTAAAGGCTTGTAGGCAATGATCAACAACATTTTTGGAGGCTTCTCCAGTATGCAGAGAAGCAAAAAGAAATCCTGAACAAGTATCAATACAAACATGTATATATTTTAATTTTCCAAATTCTGCATAATGAGTTACATCTATTTGCCAAATATGATTAGTCATGTGGCACTGGAGATAATGTGATACATTTAGGATATTGTTTTACAGTCATTCTTGCCTGCTCCTTAGTGATCTTAAGACAGAGCCTTAAGGTCTGGCTAGAGAGATGAAATATTTCATGATTACGTTTGGCCAAAACAACAGGATCTGAAATTAAGACTTCTCCTATTAGAGCTCTGTTGATACAATCATTGCCTTTAGCTAAAGGTCCAGGAAGACCAGAATGAGACCGTATGTGGCCAATATAGAATGGGTGTTTTGGGGCAAGCATGACGTTTTGTAGTTGTGAAAACAGGAATCCTGCTGGCATATTAAAGTTAAAAGTACCACAGGTCTCCAATAAGAGTACCGATTGTGCAACATATAAACTATCAGTAAAAATATTAAAAGCCTCATGCACAGACTGAAAGACATTCAGTACTGCTGTTAATTCTGCTAATTGAGCTGAGAGGCCAGGAGTCTTTATGATTATCTGTTGATTATTTATAAGATATCTAGCTTGCCCTTTAGAGGAGCCATCAGTAAACACCAGAACATTGTGTAAGGGTAGTAAAGAGATCATATTAGGAAATATCACCTCATGTACATTTGAAAAATTGTATCAACCTATCTTGAGGGTAGTGGCTGTCTATAGTTTTTTTAAATCCTATTTGAGCAAACAACTAATCTGTACTATGTTGTTTCAGCCAAGTGTCTTGACTTACACTGTAAAGCTGAACAATAATATATGACTCTTTACCAAAATAAGTTAGTGCCTGCTTCCTTCCAATGATAGTCATCTGGGCTACTGCTTCATAATATGGCAAGATATTGCATTTAGGAGAAATACTTGAATGTATCTACATTAGAGGAGACTTTTGCCATAACAATTTTGTAGGCACATGAATCATATTAAATATTAACAGGTGTAATAGCAAAGAGTAATCTATGTAAGTGACAAATTGTGAAAGAACCTAGTGGGGAAACCCCCACTCAATTCCTGATTCGGCATGCACCCAAGAATCATGAACAGAATAGAACGCCTTGATGTAAAACATGAGGTAGTTTAATTGTGGAGCTCCAGGTGGAAACGTATCTCACATAGGAGACAGTGGATTCGACCATGAGGCTTGGAAGCTAGGGGTTTTTATAGAAAAGTGGCTGGGACTGGGGGAGGAATTGGTGTGGTTTCACATGATTGGTCCATTTAAACATCAGCAGAGAGGAATTGGCACGGTTTCACATGATTAGTTCATTTAAATATCAGCAGCCTGTTTAACATTTAACTTAGGTCAGAAGGGCGGAAGATAGGGAGGCACCAGGCCAGTCCGGCATGTCATTCTCTTTATCTTTATGGCCAAGCAGCCTCAGGAATGTCTTAACGACGGGCCTGCCCGGGCATGTCCTGGTCTGTTTGCTATGTTCTCAGTCCCAGGTTTCAAAGCTCACAAACAACTCTTTGGGCTATTTGACATAAATTACATGAATCACAGGTTTTAGGTTTTATTTTCTTTCATTTGCTCTTTAATAGCTTTTTCTACTTGTTGTAAGGCCAGCAATGCTTCTGAGGTTAGGGATCTAGGGGAGGTAGGATCAGAACTCCCTTTAAGAATATCAAATAAAGGTTTCAACTCCTCTGTAGTGAGCTTTAAATAGGGGTGAAGCCAATTAATATCACCTAACAATTTTTGAAAATCATTTAAGGTCCTTAAGTTGTCTCTGCAAATAACTATCTTCTGGGGAAAAAAAAAAACAGCTTGATCAGTAAGTCTAAAGCCCAAATAATTATAAGGATCTTGAGTTTGTATCTTTTTAGGAGCTATCTGTAATCCTTTCTCAGCTAAAGCTTTTTGTAAATCTCTATAACACAAAAGCAAATCCTGGAGGTCTTTTCCAGGCAACCCAGGACAATTTCTTAACTGTCCAAAAACAGTCCTTTTAAAGGAGCAGTATTTTTTCTTATAAGTAGCATAAGCAATTGCAAACTTGAGAATTAATAGCATTTTAGGGATGAACAATTTTAAGCAATTGTAAGCTCTGAGATATATATATTAATAAAGATACAAATTAAGCTTGATTATTCAACATTTAAAAACACCATCTACAGCACATAATTTAATTATCTGTATTGAAGCAGGGGGAAGCTCAAAAGAATAAGCGTGTGATTCAATTCACATATACTTTTCTCCCATAAGAGGGCTGTTTTTAAGGACAATAATTGGGATGTATGAGTGCATGAATTTATAGAAGATACAAAAGCATGCATAAAAACAATTTTTTTAACTTATCTTTGGGATCATGATTGTCAATTTTATTTAAAATGATGATATGCAATAGATCAAATATTAATATCCTGTAATAACCAAATTAATTGCTGTTTGAAACAAGGAACAAACACTTAATCAGGTTTTTAAGACACAATTTTTGTTATAGTTTTTCTAAAATATATGAATTTATCTTACCATTCTTTGTTAGCACCACAGCGGCCTTAATAGGATGCTGAAATTTTACTTTGAGGTGAAGAAGGATGATTTTACAACAATGTTTTCTCTAGCCAAGGAATTGTTGTGGGCACATTTAATAACCAATAGCTAAAATAGGCAGCTAATATTTAATTACCATTGATTATAATTGATAACAACTATAAAAGCTTTATTTAATTTCTGTAAGGCCTTTTGTTCTTTGCCAGTTAATTTGTGTCTCACTTAATAGCACCTAACAAAAGCTTAAGTTCTCCTGTGGTGAGTTTAAGGTGAGGTCTTAGCCAATTAACATCTCCTGGAAGCTTTTGAAAATAAAATTTTGAAACAAATCAATTTTTCCTTCTTAGATTTTCTGGACCATGATTTTCTAGTATAGCTAAAAACCTAAGTATTAAAAGATATTGCCTCTGAATCTTAAGGAATCTTCCCTGAAGGCAGGGAGAGGTGAGGTCCCAGGAACTTCCCCACACAAACCTACCTGAGGCTGCTCTGAGCTGAGCTCCGCATCTACCCAAGCGCAAACATTTCACAATCTGAGCACTCTGCCAGAGTTCTGGCCCAAAGCTTATCCCTATTTTGAAGTATCTTTAAAGACCTGTTTTCCTGATTTCGCTCCTGTCACATGTTGTTTAGAATGACTCTAACTCTGAGTTACCAATTTTAAGCTAACTTTCTGTTATAAGCAAAAGGCTGCCTGCCCCTTTAGGAGCTGCGTTTGCAATCAGCTCCCAGCAGGGCTTTTCCAGTCACACTGGCACTTCTCTAAATTTTAACATAGCTCTAAACACATACACAAAACACACAAAACAGAAACCAACAGATCCAGACACATGCGACTCTTACTCGTCCTCCACAAGCATGCAAAAGAATTAGAAGGGTAAGCTTCCATTTCATAAACAAAACTTGGTCCCTCTGACCGATCTCCGGAGACTGCCAGACGTCTCTGGCTCTCCCCACTCCCCAGGGCGTTCCCTGGTGAGGTGATGGTCTTCCTGGCACATCTGCTGACCACAGTCCTCCAGTCCTTATAGACCAAAGGGACAGCTGCAAATGCCAAGCGCGTGTTTCAGAAAACCCCATCGTCTATAAACACCAGAGAAACCAAACTCAGATGGATCTAAACTCAAACTGGGCCATGTTTCAGAGACACGGGATGAAACACAGACAACAAACCAACACAACGAGCACATGTTCGTTTCCGGAAACATAAGTCAGACACTCAGAACAAAGACACTACCAGGCATGCACACAAGAGGGGATTCCCCAATTTTCTCTCTGTCCTTGGGAGAGTTTCAAAAATCTACTTTCCTCCCGCCTGATGCAGTTTCCAACTGCAGCCATCCGCCTGATTTTAAAATCTCTTTTATTAAACCCTTTTATTTCTCTCACCTAAAAAAGCAGCTTCTGGAAGCTGTGGCCGACTGCCTGCCTGTTGAGTTCCTAGATCCCGATAACTCACTGCTGAACCTAAGTGAATCCAGTGTGTGGGTTTAGTGCTGATCTAGCTTAGCCCATACCAACCTTCTCCTGTATGAATTTTCTTTAATTCTTTTCTTCTTCCATGGAGCTCCAAACCAGCAGTGCTTCTTCCAAATGTCCTCTGCCTTTCCCAGGCCCCGAGTTAGTTCTCCAAATTGTTGGGGCCAGCCAGCAGCTCACATGTCTGGGTTCAAGCCTGGAAGGCATCTTGGAAATTAAAGAAAAGAGGGAGCCTAGGCGGGTTGAGAAATAATGGAACCAAGACAACTAGTCTGCTCAAGGTTCAAATTTTTAATGGTGGACATGCTTTATAAAAGAGGGGGGAAAGTCCATTCCCGCCAATTCATCCTTGGAGTCTGGAACCAGCTGCAGTTGATGATGTCCAGGATAGGGCATAGTCTCCGGAATAGCTCTGGGGCCTCTCAGCAGGTAGCAGTATCTTGAAGAGGAACAGCAACAGTGATTCAACAATAAAGTGATCTAGGGAGGAAGGCTCCACCCTAGATAATCTCCTTAGTGGCAGCAAGGTCAAGTTCTGGCTCAGCCTGCTTTAGGTTTATGGGAGGCTACATTAAATAATTCAATATAATCGGATTAAGTGAACAGAAAAAATTAAGGAGAAAAGCCTGAAAGAATGCATGAGAACCAGAAATGCATACATTACAACATTCAGGAATTCTATAAAAATTGGAACCTGAAATCCTTAATATATTTGCAAGTAATGTTTACATAAAAGAAAGATTACAACTGAAAATCAGTGTTGAGGCTCAGAACCCTGCCATGACATTTTGAGACAAGGTCCTCCAAAGATGCAGTTTGGTTCATTTCCTCTTTGTCATGTATTGCTGGCCATGTGGTTTACCGTTAATAATGATTTGCTTCCCTGGTGAGTCTTCTTTGGAGAAAAGTAAATTTGCATTACCAGATTTTATAAAATAAAATAAAAATCTTTTTTTAAAAGAATGGGCTTTAGTTTTCAGATGTTCAATTGAGGTTAGGGTGTTTTTATATTCTGGCTCCCTGACAGCTTGTAGGTAGAACACTTGGTTCGTTCTCTAGCTGCTGCCTGTGTGCAAGGATGACTCTTAACCTGATGACAATGGAATAAAGCTCTGAACATATAAGCCAGCCCCAACTAAATATTTCTTTTAAAATTGTCTCCATTGCCATGGTATGTCTTCACATCAATAGAAAACCTAAAAAATCCTAACACACACTATAAGAAGATTTTCTGGAGAATGGAAAGCTTCAGTCAGAGGAAAGTGTTACACAACAGAAAGAGTAGATTCTCTTTCAAGACCATAAACTCATCAACACCGGTGTTCTACAAGGCATATCTAATAATGCTGACAGGAGAGTTTAAGAGAGTTCATGCCTGACTGGAGAGGTGGCTCAGCAGATAAGAGCACTAACTGCTCTTCCAGAGGACCTAAGTTCAAATCCCAGCAACCACATGGTGGCTCACAATCATCTGTAATGAGATCTGATGCCCTCTTCTGGTGTATCTGAAGACAGCTACAGTGTACTTAACTATAATAAAATAAATCTTTAAAAAGAGAGAGTTCATGCCAATTATTATCTTCTAAGAAGTCAATTCTGCAAATACCAAATCATATAGTAAGTGGCTTGACTGTAGCCTTTGAAGAAAAAGATGCTATGATAATGATAAGATCTACTATGCCAGTAAGGATTCCGTAATCACATCTTCTGTCTTACTAACTGGGTCATCAAAAGAACCTTCTGTGTCTGGCCCCTGAAGATGCTGTATTGTGCCGAGGCTAATGACAGGTAAAGATTTCATACCCTAGTCACAATTTGTGCTACTCCTTTGAGCCTTGTGAAAGCTAGCACCAGGGGGTTCTGCTCTAGCAGACCTTCTCATGAATAATGCAAAACCACAACCCCCTATTTCCTAGGCCTTGGTAAATGCTTGCATATGAGAGTAACTTAGCTGTTCTTTTAAGTATCTGTAGGGAATCTCCATTTGTCAGAAGAATTCACCAACTTTCTTCTAATATGCACTGTAGTCTGCTATACCTGGCTGTAATGAAGATTCTAAGTATATTTTGCTAAGCTTGCCCTGAGATTTCTAACTCTTATCCAGTAGAATACTGTAAGAAAGCATGCAAGGCCCTCCACAATATTGCAGGGACACACTTGGGGCATTCTAGCTATGGGAATGCCAAGGTTCCAGGAGGCTAAGTTTCCTTGAAACTCTGCCTCAGGACTGCTTCCAGGTTTCTAAACCTGTAATGTGAGTCACTACTGAAGTAGGTGTAGGAGTAGGTCACAAAGAAAATGACTTTACATGAAGAAAATAATGCAGAGAAGTAAACACAAAGAGAGGGAAAGTTTATGGGACATGTGAGACACAAACTCTGAAATGAAGATGACTGAACACTACTGGCTCAGGAGAGGAATTTAGAATTTTCAGGTTTTTGTTAAACCTGTTCCAGGACACAAGCCTGGGGACTTGAAGTTGTGGTCTTGACTCATTTTCCTTGTAATTTAGTGCAGAAATTCACAAGTTAAGGGACTTAGAATTTCTGCTGTTATGGGAATGTGTGGAGATCCAGAAGTGATGGGTGATCAGTGCCATGGACCTCTCACAAGGGTTGTAACCTACTCATTTAGTAGAAATGTTTGTCTAAATAATATTTTTATTTTTATGAAAAATCCCAAAAGAGTTAAGAGCAATGTTTATACTATAAAGAGAATACCAAAATAGTGCCTGAACCTATGTTACAAAACAACATTATTGTTAAAAATCCCTCCTTGGATTCTCTCTTTGTCTCCATAGATCATCACCAATGAATAATCACTAGGGAAGTTTGTTTTTAGGGAAGTCTTTTCTTATTTACATGAGTAGCTGAATAAACATTCTTGACATATACATAAATGTAATATTTCTTTTAACAACAACATATATTTTAGAAATAAAATCACAGACTAACTTAGGCCACGTATTTTCCCTTAAACTTAAAAAGAATAAATAGAAGTTAAAGGCCAAAACACATACCACTACCTTCCGTTAAGGTTCAGGTGAATGCTTATCATGTAAGATTTTATATTCTGACCCCTGGATCAGTTCTTGTTATTAGAGATTCTTCCACCCACGTGAAAAAAAGCAAACAGTTTCTTAAACTGAACAGCATGCCCTTGTGTCCACAGAGGCTGAGTACTCAGTGCAAGAAATTAATTAACTATGGCCAGGAAAACACAAAGTCTGCATGTCATATTACATACATAGTTATTCCATATTTATGACATTGGTATTTTACTGTGATGTTGCCTGTCCTGATGGTTATCATTATGAATCTATTTGAAAGCAGTCAGAAATGTCCACAGCCTATGCATGCATGCGTGCATACATCATATTCATATATATATGCATATATATGTACAGTTTGCAGTGAGCACTGGTGTTCTATTCACAGTCAGCAGAAAGACAATTTCATAGACAATGAATCTTTAGAAGCACCATGGAAAGATGGGTGTGGTGACACACGCCATTAATCCCAGCACTCCAGAGGCAGAAGCAGGCAGATTTCTGAGTTCGAGGCCAGCCTCGTCTACAGAGTGAGTTCCAGGACAGCCAGGGCTATACAGAGAAACCCTGTCTCGAAAAACAAAAACAAAAACAAAAACGCATGAATTAATTGGGAGTGGATATATCGTGTGAATCCAGCAGTAAGAGAATATCATTCTTGAATTGCAAATTGAGCATGCACACAGAATGTCAGGAAGGGAGAAGGAGGTGGATTGAAATGAGGAATGAGTCAGTGGCAAGATAGGCAACAGATATGGGTCATGGAGGTGCAGAAGATACCAGCAAAGTACATGTTACATTTGTGTCAACGTGCCATAATGAAACACACAATAATGAATAGTATTTTAAAAGAAATAGTAGTTATTAGCCACAAAAAAACCTGTATAGTTTACTAAATCTGGACTACTGAAAATTTCATTTGCACACTTGAAAGACAATTTTCCTCTGTATTCGTATGAATGACTTCTCCACTCACATTACTCTAGATACAAGTCTCAGCATTCTAGAACAGCTTATCACAAAACCAGAAGTCATACATATGAGATATATTGAGTTTAAGTATACAGCAATATCCATTATAAAACACTAAACTTATTTGTGTCATTCAAACACAAAATAGGACATATCATCACCCAAATCCATGAATTGACTACATAAGTTCTGCTTTCTTTCAGTCCAAATCCACTGAAAGTAGTGTATGAGTTTACAGTCTTCATAAAATTCTCCAATGATCAGTGTTGATTCTAGAATATAACCAAGAATAGGCAAGTAGAAAGATTTTAGAGGAAAACTTTGCACAGTAAAACACAGTGTTGCTTCTCAGTCACTATTTGCTTCTAAAATACTAAGATATTTCTAAGAAAAGACTTCTTCACAGCCACTACTGCCATGTAAAATGCACACAAAAAATACGTAGGAAAACATAGATAATTTAAAATAGATAGCTTAGCAAAAAGTATTAAATTGAAAAAACTGAGAATCTAGGAGGAAGATCATGGTTTGGAATTCAAATATTAAGATTACTTTCTCATTCGTAATTATTGTTTGAAAGGTGGAGTTAACTTTTTGTTGTAATTGAAATAAAGCACAGAGCACGGCATTCTCTCTGCATCTTGTTGGATCTTTAAAACTCAATCTTTTTTTTTTTTTTTTTTTTTTGAAACAGGGTTTCTCTGTGTATCCCTGGCTGTCCTGGAACTCACTTTGTAGACCAGGCTGACCTCGAACTCATAAATCCGCCTGCCTCTGCCGCCTGAGTGCTGGGATTAAAGGTGTCCGGCCAAAACTCAATCTTTATTATGTAAATTAACTGTGGATCTGTGAAGAACTGTATAATTTTGGATACAATTGGATTAAATATATTTCTGGATTTGGTCTGTTTATTGATTCTAAGGACATTGGAAGCACAGTCCTTGTTTAGATATTCTGTACCTGTCACTGGTGTGACATAGTCCATACTGTACATGGTCTGTGGATCTCAATAACTATAAACATGAGATTGTCTCTCCCTGACTTGTACTTTGTAATGTCCTGTTTACTACATTGTCCTGTGTGTCCCTTGTAGCTCTGATTGTAGCATTACTGGATGTCTCACTGTGAATCATCTGGCATAATCCACTGACATCATTTCTAAATGTGTTCACATAATCAGCTTGTTGAAACTTTCCAAGGACCAAATATAGACAAAAGGGCTTCCTCCTAGGGGTTCACAAACATAAGTGATATCATGGAGCCTGAGAATGAATTATCCTCTTAAGTATTACCTACCCATGTTTATTACATGGTCTGTGGACACCAGTTGCACAGCTCCGGGGAAGAGGGGGTTTAAGATTACTCCAGGGCTCAGAAGCAAAAACAATGAATCATGAACATGCAACAATCGTCTCCTTTGCCCAAAGAAATAAAAGCAGGCAGAAATCTGATGTGCTGATATGCATGGCACTTCACAATCCCCACTGCCCAGGTTTAAGGCAGGGTAAATATGTTCATTTTGTTGGTAGTCTTCTTCCTCCTCAACATTCCCATTCTCGTGGCTGTCATTGATCCCAGGTGCTTTTGGAGAATAAATATGAATGAAGTCAAGGATAAAGATTTGGGGACATTGTATTCCTTTATCATTGGAGCAGTTCAGTTGCTAATTAAGAAAGATTATTTCAACCAGACTCTGCCATATAAGTGCATTTGTATTTTTCATGTAAGCGTCATCGTGAACATTCATGAGTGGTCTGAGGATGAAGATTAGGCAAATCCCTGAGTCATCTGTTGCTAAGTTAGAACACCAAGAAACAACCTTAATTCTTGCACAGACTCAATCCTATTTTCTCCTTTTAATTAATCCAATGAAGGTTTTGTTTTTCTTCTAGATGGCTTCTGACTCAAAGTCTGGAAGCTAAGGAATAAAGGACTATCTACATTGATTCTTCACATATAGCCCACCTATTAACAGTCTATACTGCACGTTAGACAGTGATGATTTATTGAAATAGATCCCCTTCAAAGCCAAGTCATGCTTTTGATATATTTCAGGAACAGAATGTATAGAGAATGTTGTTCTATATATAGATTGTTATGTAAACAATTGTACATAATAGGAATTGTATATGTACCATGGAATACTATTCAGCTATGAAAAACAAAGACATATAATTTAGCAGAAAAATAGATGGATCTTGAGAATATCATCTTGAGTGAGGTAACCCAGTCCCAAAAGGGGATGCCCTGTATGTATTCACTTATAAGTGAATATTAACCATAAAATACAGGATACCTGTACTACACTCCTCAGACCTAAGGAGACTGGACAGGGGGATGGGCATAAGATCAGATGTTTGAGTCTCAATTAGAAAGGTGAATGGAAATGTCATGGAAGGCAGATAGAGAGGTGGAACTGTGTGAAGGAGGAAATAATGAGGGGAGTGGGGTGTTGAGGTCTGTTGTGTGGTGGTTAAAGATGAATGGCTTGATGTCCAGTAGAAAGAATGGGAGTCTGCAACCAATGGGCAGGGGGAGGTAGGAAGCATCTCCAGGAAGAGAGAGTTCTGGGATAGGGGAGGTGCCCAGAAATTAACAGGAGTGAGCTTAGCTGTGATTCAAAGCATGGAGATTTAGACTGCCTCCTGTGGCCAGGCAGGAAGTCCAGTGGAGTAATAGGGACATAGAACCACCCACAAATCTATCCTTTCTGCAAGAAATCCTGGGATTGTGGATGGAACTGGATGGAACAGAGACTGAAGGAACTGGACCAACTTGAGACCTCTTACATGGGCAAGCACCAATCCCTGACACTATAAAGAATACTTTGTTATGCTTGTAGGTAGAAGTCTAAAATGGCTGCCATCTGAAAGGCTCCATTGAGCATCTTACTCGGACAGAAACAAGCACTCACAGCGAAACAGTTGATGGAGCTTGGGGACACTTATGCAAGAATAGGAGGAAGGACTGCAGTCCCTAAGGAGATAGGAAATCCACGATAAGATCAACAGAATCAACTAACCTGGACCCTCAGGGTTCTCAGATTCTGAACCACTAATCAAAGAGCATACACTGGCTAGACCTAGGTTGCCCTGTACATTTGTAACATATGTGCAGCTTGGTCTTTCTGTGGGTCCCAAACTACTAGAGTAGGGGCTATCCCAAGAACTATTGCCTATAAGATGAATATGTTCTTCTACCTAGGCTGTCTTCTCTGGCCTAAGTGGAAAAGGAAGTACCTAGCATCACAGAGATTTGTGGTACTGGCATAGACAGATACCCAGGGTGTCTCCACCTGCTCAGAAGAGAAGAAAAAGGGTGATAGGAAAAGGATAATGGGAAGTGTTGACCAGGAGTTGGGCAGTGAACAGGATGTAAAGAGAATACGTATAGAAAGAAAGAAAGAAAGAAAGAAAGAAAGAAAGAAAGAAAGAAAGAAAGAAAGAAAGAAAGGAAGAAAGGAAGAAAGGAAGAAAGGAAGAAAGGAAGAAAGGAAGAAAGAAAGAAAGAAAGAAAGAAAGAAAGAAAGAAAGAAAGAAAGAAAGAAAGAAAGAAAGAAAGAAAGGGAGAAAGAAAGGGAGAAAGAGAGAGAAATAAAGAAGAGAGAGGAAAAAGGAATAGAAGAAGGAGGTGGCAGAGAAAAGGAAGAGGAGGGGGAAGAAGAAGAGGAGGAGAAAGAGGAGGAAAGGAATCTAAATGGTCATTTGTTACTTGTGTTAAATATTAAATATGTGATCAAAAATTATGTTTGTGTTTCTTTCTGTGTATGTATGTTTCTGTGTTTATGTTTGACTCTGGTTATGTGATATATACACACACACACACACACACACACACACACACACATATATTCATATGTGCATATATTAACTTTGGAATTCAGAAGAAGTTGTCAAATACCCTGGGATAGCAATACAATAGGATGTATGCTGTTCTGTGTGTCCTGGAAACAGTAGCATATTCCTTTTTTAAAAATATTTATTTATTTATTTATTTATTTATTTATTTATTATATGTAAGTACACTGTAGCTGTCTTCAGACACTCCAGAACAGGGCATCAGATTTCGTTGTGGATGGTTGTGAGCCTCCATGTGGTTGCTGGGATTTGAACTCAGGACCTTTGGAAGAGCAGTCGGCGCTCTTAACCGCTGAGCCATCTCACCAGCCCAAGAAATAATTCACTTTTTTTGTTGTTGTTGTTGTTTGTTTTTTGAGATAGCCCTGGCTGTCCTGGAACTCACTTTGTAGACCAGGCTGGCCTTGAACTTAGAAATCCTCCTGCCTCTGCCTCCCAAGTGCTGGGATTAAAGGCATGTGCCACCATGCCCGGCGCATATTCTTCTAGAAAAACATCCAACGTTGCTAACCACTGAGCTATGCTTTGGAGATGGTGTAAGAGAGGAGATTCTGTCTGGGATGATGGCTGAGGATCATGGTCAACTGGGTGCTTCCTCTGCCTCCCTGAGCTACCAGGCTTTTACCTGAGCATCTGGCTCCTGTATCTTCAAAAGTAAAATCGGGCAATTGCTATTTTGTTTTTTAAAAACCAACAACAATGATTTATCTCCTGTGCTTGAGTTAAGAAGCAGGAGGCTTCCCACTCATTGTCCCAACGCTTTACTGTGCCAGTCACAGCTGATCACCAACGCTTCCTCATGGCACACTGTGGCCTAACAGAAGGAGACTGGGTAGAAAATGACGAACGTTGCAGGAAGGACTCCTACTAGGCCCATGAGAAAAAAACAAGAATACAGGTGGAGGTGAATGGGTAGTGCATCTTGGAATTGAGCAGACCTGTTTTCAAAATTCGGACTGTTTTAACATCTTTACACATCAGATAGGATATGGTCACCATTGGCTTTTTAGCTGAGCTTTCTTCTGCCAAAGGAACTTTGCTAATGCATACCGGAGTCAGACCCAGGAATCCACTTTACTTTATCCTTGATGATCAGGGAGTTGAAACACTGGTGCATCTGTAGGCAAGGCAGTGTCTAAATCCTTACATATCGCTTCCCCTGCTTACACATCTGCAGCAGTGTCCAGGTCTCCAGGGTGCACGCTGTCTGAACTACATTACCCAGAAGTGACAGCGCAGAAGAGCTTAACCAATGGAAACTGGCGCTTCCGTGGGCTATAACAGAAAGGAGAAGGGCGAAATAAGGAAAGGAAGGGGGTAAAGAAAGGGGTAGGAGAGCATTGGGACTTAATGGTTGCGTGCAGGTGATTATCTTTCTGGATGCTTGTGTCAGGTCAGAGGAAAACTGGTTTTACAGCTCTCTGTCCAGAACTGGAAGGCGCGAGAGGAGCGAGGCTTTGTCCTCTAGCAGACCGTTTTGAAGTCTACGAGGACCCCGTGTGGTTGGTTGCAGGCCTGGAAAGAATAGCCATGTCCACGGACCCAACTGCCCAGCAAAATCAGACTGCAGTAGCTCTGCAGGGTGGCCAGGCACAGGTGCGTACCACGTGGTCACACCCCCTTTCCCCAATCCTAGAGTGCAATGCGGGCTGGGATGTTAGTTGGAGTTTCCAGATAGCATAGAGTACTCACACTCGCCCACTAAAGAGCCTGGGAAGCCCTGTGAATGTAAGACCTACCTGTTCAGAGCCACCGGAACCTTTGTGTTCATAGCCTCCTTTATTCACAGGTTTCAGTAAGTGCAAAGTTACTACTATGCTACTGACTATGGAGAGGTAAATGGACGGACGGTGCCGCAGGAACTCACATTTCTAGATCCCCACATAAGTAATGTCTAGTACTACAATGCTTTGGGACTCTTTGCTTGATATTATTCTCCTGTCTTTCCATCTGAATTCCATAAAAGATAATTATAGAATATAAGGTCTCTGAGTCCAGAGCAGGAATTATATGGACAGGTTCCATTTATAGGGAGCCACTTCCTTAAGATTCAGAAGTATTCAAGTTCCAGTGACGACTGTTAAAAAATGTCTGGAAGTGAGATGGATTAGGGATGCCCAGAAGCCCTCAGGTGTACTTGAGATTGGCTGGTGCAGTGGAAGGCAGCCATTGGGAGGGGTAGAGGAGATGAGAAGCTGCAGGCACGAATATTAACATGAACATGGAAGGACGTTATGAAGGGTGATATGCGTAGTGACAGAAAGTATGAATAGATGTGCTCATGTCCAAGATCATGTGCCAGAGGTAGAGTGGAGAACTGTGGCTCAAATCTGGACATATCTGGCTGGCATGATGTGAAGAAGCCTATAGAAATAGGTGGGACTTTCCATAGCAAACGTCAAGACTGGTAAATTCCATTTGTCTGTCTACCTGTTTGTGGCTGGTGCTGAAAACAGTGGCCATTGCAACCCTGAGCAGAGACTGGGTGTCAGTGAATGAAGAGTCTGCTGCTCTCTGAAGAAGGAATCTAAATGGGATTGTCTGTCTCTGGGATGTCAAAGTCCAAGGGAAGGAAACTTCTTGTTAACTCAGCATTCTCTGTTGTGGCAGGGTGGTATGGCCTTTAGTGATGTGGCTATCTACTTCTTGAGGGGGGAATGGAGACTACTTGATGACTCTCAGAGGCGTCTGTACCACCAGGTGATGATGGAGGTCTTTGTTCTCATGTCCTCATTAGGTAAGCTCCCACCCCACACCCATTCTGTAAGAGCATCCTGTCTGGGTGGGCATGGCTTCTTTTCTATACAGAGACGTCTCCTTCCCAAATCTGGTCCATGGGCATTCATCCTTTCCCCAGTGTCATGGATTGGGAAGTACAGGTGAGAGACCTGGGCATGGTACACTACCATCTTCTCTCTCTTATATAGCAAAGACACAAAGGAAGCAGCCTGAAGTGAGGACTCTTATAGTAGTTTAATAGACTTCACACTGGTAGCTTCTCCATGGCTGGAGACATTGTAAATACTCTGTCATTCTCATGACCCAGGTACTCTTCTCTTCCTGTAGGTGACTTGGGTCAAGTTGTGGCACTGATATGGATACTACTTGGTGGGTTTTCTTGCAAGACCTCTCTATGGGTATCTTAGAGTTTCTATTGCTGTGAAGAGACACTATGACCATAACAACTATTTTTTAAGATTTATTTGTTTATTTTATGTATATGAGTACACTGTAGCTGTATAGATGGTTGTGAGCCATCATGTGGTTACTGAGAATTGAACACAGGACCTCTGTTCACTCTGGCCCCTCTCCCTCCAGCCTAAAGACTTATTTATCATTATATGTAAGTACACTGTAGCTGTCATTAGACACACCAGAAGAGGGCATCAGATCTCATTATGGATTGTTGTGAGCCACCATATGGTTGCTGGGATTTGAACTCAGGACCTTCAGAAGATCAGTCAGTGCTCTTAACCACTGAGCCATCTTCCAGCCCAACCATGGTGACTCCTATAAAAGAAAACACTTAATGGGGGGCTGACTTGAAATTCAGAGGTTTAGTCCACTGTCACCATGGTGGGAAGCATGATGGCATGCAGGCAGATACGATGCTGGAGAAGTAGCTGAGAGTTCTACACCTGAATCTGAAAGCAGCAGGGTGAATGAGACACTGGGCCGACAAGGGGTCTTTGTTGTCAGTTTTCATTCCTGTGGATTGCATGAGTTACATCACTCTGTCTGAGCATGGGACATTCCCCTTTCCTTTATTTTACATTAGGACTTATACCTTCTGGGACTGACATCACTCAGCTGGGGTCTTCAGGAAATCGCTTCATCCCTGCCCTGAGATTTTTGACTCCAAGTAAGTGCACAGGTATTTGGAGGGTGGGGGTTGCTGATGTATACACTCTAGATGAGTTCATAAGAAGTATCTTTCTGTTGGTTCTTTGGTGCCTGGGCAAAGGATCGTGGTAAAGTCCTTTTGGCTGTTTACCCAGTTGTCTACCAGTCATTGCTATTATCTCTGATCCAGGGCTATCTCTCACCTATGAGTCTTGTATGTTTTTCCTGCTCCCCTGTGACACTGTAAAGCATAAGTTTTCCTTAATTATGTTGTTAGTGTGTACAAGTGCCCTAAGCAGTCCTTGAAAACAGGTTCTTCAGGTATTGTATTGAATGGGCTTAGACACAGCCTTCTGCACTGTGTTGAACATCTCTGATTTTGAGTTTTTATAGCTATGATAAATCATGACCAAAGGCAACTTAGAAGGGGAAAGGGTTTGTTTCCTCTTTCATTTCCTGATAAAAATCCATCAATAAGAATAATTCAAGGTAGAAACTCAAGGCAAGAACTGAAGCAGAGGCCATGGAGGAGCATTGCTTACTGCCACCCAGGATCACCCTGGCCAGGGGTGGCACCACCAGAAATGAGATGGGCTTACCTGCATCAAGCATTAATGAAGAAAATGACCCTTAATGGTTATTTTATGGAGGCTTTTTTTCAATTGAGGTTCCCTACTCTCAGATGACCCTAACGTGTGTCAAGGAGAGGGAAAAAAGCAACAACAACAACAACAAAAAACAATCAGGACAGTGTCCATTTGAGGCTCTTCAGAAAGTCGTTTTCTAAGGAAGGAAGTTCGGTCCCCAGCACTCTTCCTTGTGCTGCTTGCCTTTCCTTTGTTGTTGCCCGACATGTTTTCTGGGACAGGGCTCTTTCAGCCTCATCCCTGGAGGAGGCCCCTCCCATCTTTAAGTTTCTGTGAGAAATCTCGGGTGTTGATTGCTTGTGTTTGTTGCCACTTCAAAGTCTATATGTCCTTTATCATTGTCTCTCTGTGTTTCTGTGTTGCTGCAAAGGAGTGGAGCTTGCAAAGATACCTTGTGAGCAGACCCTTTCAACGACCATGCAGCAGCAGCAGCAGCAGCAGCAGCTGAGCCATGCTGAGAAACCCTTACAAAGAGCAGAATGCAGAATTTCAGTTCCGAAGAGAAACAGAAGTGACCCATCAGAAAAGACTTTACAAAGCACAGACAATACAATGGACTGCCACACTCTCTCCGGGCTTCACAGGCATCATGTGACTCACAGTGCTGTGGAGCGACCCAAGAGTACCAAGAGAGGAAAGGCCACTCCCAGTGAGAAGAGGAATTGCAAATGTTACGACTGTGGCAAATCCTTCAATTGTAAGTCTCTGCTTATTCGACACCGGAGGATACACACTGGAGAAAAGCCTTTTAAGTGTAGCGAGTGTGAGAAGTCCTTCATCCAAAAGACTGATCTGAATCAACACTTGAAAGTTCACACTGGAGAAAAGCCCTTTAGATGCAGCGAATGTGGGAAAGATTTCAAACACAACCGCTCCCTTGTTGGGCATCAAAGACTTCACACTGGAGAGAAACCTTATAAATGCAACCAGTGTGGGGAATCGTACATGAACAGGTCCAGCCTCATATGTCATTATCTGGTTCACACTGGAGAAAAGCCTTACAAGTGCGGCGAGTGTGGAAAATTATTTAAGGAGAAATCCAGCCTCGTTTACCATACCCGAGTGCACACTGGAGAAAGGCCTTTTGAGTGCAGCCAGTGTAGGAAGTGTTTTAAAAAAAACTCACACCTCGTGAAACACCAGAAAGTTCACAGCAGGGGAAGACCCTTTAAGTGTAATGTGTGTGGGAGATACTTTACCATGAGGTACAGCCTCATCAAGCATCAGAGATTTCACACTGCAGCAAAGCATCACGAGTGCAAGGAGTGTGGGAAAGTGTTTTGCTACAGGACTGGACTTTCTAGACACCGAAAGATTCACGCTGAAAAAAGTATTGAGTGTAATGAGCATGGGAAGTAGTTCCCATGATCTACCCTATCTACACAAGAGGACGTTCAATGGGCAAAAGTCAATAGTGCTTCAAATGTGGAGAACCTTCACCCACACGTCCATCCTGTTTAACCTAAGAGGCCAGAGTGCTGGGATGCATCCTGAATTCACTGATGCTGGGAAAGCCTGAGAGCAAAGTCTGTTCTTATTAGCAACACAGACACAACCCAGATAGGTTTGTGAATGCAGAGAAGGTAGAGAGAGCTCCAGTCATTGACCAAGCTTGTTGAGCCTTAGGACTGAACACGACGTTGAGCAGAGAAGTCCTGAGAGTGGCCTTTGTGAGGAAGCCAGTCATTGCAAGTTACTCATCAAAGAAGGTCACAGAGGCAAGATGAGAATTAGTGCCATCTTCTTATTCCTATGAAGTTAATGCTTTCTGGGGAATTAGCAAGAGGAAGCCGTGTTCTTGACTGCACCAGAATGGGATGCAATCTCCATGTTACTGAGTGTGAATGGGGGAGGAAGAAAGTGACCTCGGTTTAAATAAGACATATATTTGTTGCTGCTACTGCTGTTGTTTGTTTGCTTGCTTGCTTGCTTTGTTTTTTCCCTCACTGAATATTGCAGTCCGTGGGATAAATGATCATTTACTGTAAAGTCTTCATGACTATTGTGTACTTAAGTGTCACTAATTTTGTTGGGGACTAGCTCTGTGTAGCACCTTATGCCCTCTTGTAGGCATATAGCCCATATGTTTTAAGTATGTGTTGCTTTCTTGGGTATGTTTTGTCTGTGTATATGTAGATACAGTGAATATGTGCCTGATGGTTATGAAGGTCCAAAAAAGGCATTTGTTTCCTAGAACTGGAATTACAGTTGGGTATGAACCAGTATGTTTGCTGGAAATGGAACCCAGGCCCTCTGCAAGGGTGGCACTTGAACACTGTGCCCTTGCTCCAGCCCAAGTTAAGAAGTTAGCAGATTCTATTCTAAGTGGCTATGTGTTTCAGATTTCCTCCTGCAGCATATCAGATACAGGGTCCTCACATCCTCCCTGATGCTCTGTAAGCTGCGTGGAGTTCATTTGAATCACTTAGTTCATTTGAGTCATTTAGTGTGGCAGCATGTAATTGTAGTTTTAATTTGGCATTATCTTCATGTGTTATTATAAAGATTCGGTTAAATTTGTGGGTTTGTGTAGGAGCCAATATGCATGTGTGTGCACCACATGTATGTCTGGTCCCCTTTCAGGTCACAATAGCCATCAGAGTCTCTTGATTGTGTAGGGAGCCATTCTGGACTTCCTGGTCAGCAGGATGGAAGTCTGTTCCAGGTAGTAAACAAGCCCATGTTTGGTGGATGGCCCGCCCTTAATTCCTGATTGGCTGAGCAAGCCTGCCTGGTGAGGTGATGTGACCTGTGGTGATTGGTGGGGGCGTGGTTGTGGCTGGAGTGGAGAAAAACACTTGTAAACTAGAGAGGCTGGGGGGTTTGAAGTAAGTAGCTGCCTGAGTAAAAACTGCATTAAGAAGAACTGGTGGTTGCGTCTTTCTTGCTGCTCGAGTGGGACGCGACAAATGGTGCCGAAATCCGGGACCCGAATCCCCCACCGAAGAGGTTCAGAACTTTCTGCAGTCAGGGTCTGTCGACAGGATGAGTACGGTAAGTAACTCAGTATCCCGGGATTGGGATTAGACTCTCGGTAAAGAGACAATAAGGCTCTCGGTAAAGAGACAGTAAGGTTCTCGGTAAAGAGACAATAAGGATCTTCGGCTCTGGAGACAAGAAAGTGAAAGTAAGAGAGAAAGTGAAAGTAAGAGGGTAATAGGGACAGTCTATGGGTTATTTTCTTTTTCTAGCCGTTGGAGTAATTTTTCTGAGCCATTTTTGTTGCTGTGGCGACTGTGTGGAGCATGAAAGACTAGGTATGGGGTCGTCACAGTCACACCCAATTTTTTCAGCGCTCGATGAGCTGCTAAGAGCGAAGGGCGCAAAAATATATCTTTTGGGTCATATTCAAACTTCTGTATCTCCATGGAATACCCAAAATTTTGTTATCAGAAAGAAATCAGGCAAATGGAGGTTATTACAGGATCTGCAAGCTATTAATGCACAGTTGCAGGTGATAGGCTCCATTCAGAGGGGTCTGTCTCTCTTATCTGCCCTGCCAGAAAAGTGGCCTCTAATAGTAATTGATATTAAAGATGGTTTCTTTTCCATTCCCTTGGATTTGAAAGAGAGTGTTAGATTTGCTTTTACTTTGCCCTCCTGTGATCATGAAGAACTTGATCAAAGATTTGAGTGGGTGGTGTTGCCTCAAGGAAAGGCTAAGAGTCCTACCATGTGCCAGCTTTATGTAGGAAAAGCATTGGAACCAATTAGGAAAGAATATCCCAAACTTCGCTGTGTTCATTACATCCTTCTTGCAGCAAAGAAAGAAAAGTATTTGCAGGAAGCCTATGGAAAGATGGTGGAGAGTTTGAGGCAATGGGGTTTGCATATTGCACCAGAGAAAGTGCAACAAGAAAAAATAGTATCCTGTTTAGGAGCAAGGATTGCCCCTACGGCCTTTGGCCTCAAAAGATACAACTGAGGGTTGATTCCTTGCATACTTTGTTTCAAATTTTAGAAGGAGACTCAGAGTTAAGTTCAGAAAGGGAATTAACACCTGAGGCTAGAAAGGCCCTTACCCTAGTGGAAGAAGAATTGATTAAAGCCCAGCTTCAGCGTTGTAGAGAAGGGTTACCCATCATTTTGATAATATTACCTACTGAGATGCAACCCACAGGATTATTGTGGCAAGAAGGTCCATTGTTATGGATCCATTCCAAAATATCTGCTGGGAGGACATTAGATCATTATCTCCTACAACAGTGGCTTCTTTAGCCTTGTTGGGAATTCAGCATTGTTTACAATATTTTGGTATAAAACCCAGCTCTATTGTAATCCCCTATGATAGGTATCAGCAAAAGGTCCTAACAGCAAATATTGATGAGTGGGCTATTTTAGCCTGTATAAATGAGGGCACATTTGATAATCATTATCCCAAACATCTGTTAATGACATTTTTTAAGGAACATCCAGTCATTTTCCCTCAAGTAGTGAGGAAAACACCCATTAAGGATGCAGTTAACGTGTTTACTGATGGATCAAAAACCGGATGTGGAGTATATATGGTAGAGGGGAGAGATCCTGTAGTCAGGAAGGATTTTGATTTTCCTTTTAATCTAATTTCAGATTCACAATATGTAGTTAATTTAGTTTTATCCCTAGAAGTGGCAGGCCAAATAAAAGTTTGTAGTACCATCCAAACCTTAGCCTTACAATTACAGAAGTTGCTGTGGGAAAGACGCCAACCATTATATATTGGACATATCCGTGCCCATAGTGGGCTTCCAGGACCCTTAAGTAGGGGAAATGATATTGTGGATAATTGTACTCGTATGGAGTTCATATTTTTAGCATCCCCTATGGAGTTAGCCTCACAGTTTCATTCTAAATTTCATGTTAATGCTAAAACTCTACAGAGAAAATTTGGAATCTAGAGCACAAGCTCAGGATGTAGTCACTACCTGTGGACGTTGCCTTGAGTTTCAACACCCACCTTCTTATAGAGTGAATCATAGAGGATTGCTCCCTCTGCAAGTGTGGCAGATGGATCTGACACATTTTTCAGAATTTGGCAAATTGAAATACATTCATGTATCCATTGATACATGTTCAGGAATAGTTTATGCATCTCCCATGGCAGGGGAAAAAGGCCTCCCATGTTATACAGCATTGTTTGGAGGCCTGGGCAGCTTGGGGTAAGCCCCAACAACTTAAAACAGACAATGGCCCTGCATATACTGCCAAAACCCTGGTGTCTTTTTGTCAACAGATGGAAGTACAAGTTAAACACGGCCTAACATATAATCCTCAAGGCCAAGGAATCATTGAACGAGCACATAGAACCTTAAAAGAATTATTAATAAAACAAAAAGGGGGAATAGGCTATGGTCACACCCCAAAGATAAGAAATTTTTTGCAATTGGATAAGGAAGGTCGCTCTGCTGCTGAACGGCATGCTAATACCAGCCCCAGTAAACTGGGGTATGCTAAATGGAAGGATGTGCTTACAGGATCATGGAATGGTCCGGATCCCGTGTTAGCCTGGGGGAGAGGGTGTGTTTGCATGTTTCCACAGAATCGCAAAGAGCCAGTGTGGGTTCCAGAGAGGCTAGTGCGACGCTGTCAAAATGAAGAAGCTGATCTTGCTGGTGATGAGCACGTGTCTGCCCCTGATGGGTGCGGAACCCAGATGGGGAATACTGTCGGTGTTTAAAGTGGACTGCAAATTTGATGGCAAGATGAATGAGCTTTGGTCGGCAATTGTCACCGTGAATTCTACCTGAGTGGATCCTAGCTTGGCATAGGCAAAGAATGGACTGGGATAGGTGCCCTCGCTGTGGCCCTTGTCTTGTCATGCATGTTGTGTGTATGGTGTATGTGTCAGTTGCAGAATGCCCAGGTCCACACTGCCACCATGGTGGTGCAAGCTTTTGCCACAGTGGAAGCAAGGAGTCACCTCAGATTTGGCTTGCTACCATGAAAAGTGAACAATGAAGCCATCGCTCCGTAGGGTTGTATGGCTAAGCACCGCACAGAGGTTAGTCTGGAAGCTGTTTGACTATCTCTGGGAGGTATGTCTGATTGCATGAGGGTTGAATGTCCTAGTGTCCTTCCCCCAGGCAAAACGGCACGGGAACAGGTCAGGGTTGCTCTGGGTAAAAACCTGTGAGCCTAAGAGTCAATCCTGTACATGGCCCCTATTTCTGCACACTGGGGATCAGACCTCTATCTTCACCCACGGAGCTTGTTCAAAAAAATACAAAAGGGGGAATTGTAGGGAGCCATTCCAGACTTCCTGGTCAGCAGGATGGAAGTCTGTTCCAGGTAGTAAACAAGCCCATGTTTGGTGGATGGCCCGCCCTTAATTCCTGATTGGCTGAGCAAGCCTGCCTGGTGAGGTGATGTGACCTGTGGTGATTGGTGGGGGCGTGGTTGTGGCTGGAGTGGAGAAAAACACTTGTAACTAGAGAGACTGGGGGGTTGAAGTAAGTAGCTGCCTGAGTAAAAACTGCATTAAGAAGAACTGGTGGTTGCGTCTTTCTTGCTGGTCGAGTGGGACGCGACAGAATTGGAGTCCCAGATTCTTGAACCTCCATTTGGATGCTGGGAATGAAACCAAGGTTATCTATAAGAACAGCAACTGCTGTTAGACAGGGCCATTTCTCTGTGCTCCTCACCCAGGTTGCCTTTACTTTCCTTTCCCTTTTTCTTTTCTCTTCTTTTCCTTTTTTTCCTTTTCTTTTCTTTCTTTCTTTCCTTCTTTTTTTCTTTCCTAGTCAGTGTCTCACTGTGTAGTCCTAACTGGCCTGGAATGCCCTCTGAAGACCAGGCTGGTCTAGAACACACAGTGGCCACCCACCTCTGCCTCCCAAGTAATGGGGTTAAAGATGGGAACCATCCCACCTGGTACCCACATTTTGGTTTTGCTAATTTTCTTTTACTATTTACTTTTTCAATTTTTGTTTATATGTGTGCTTATTCAAAACACAAACAAACAAGCAAAAAGGAATTGTGGTTTCCAAGCTGGGAAGTGGAGGCACTTGTCTTCAGTCCAAGTACTCAGGAGACACAGACAGGTGGATCTGAGAGTTCAAGTGCAGTCTGGTCTACAAAGTGAATCCCAGTGCCTCAGAGTATGAATGCCCTATCCCCACACACAGAGGAAGAGAATGTGGAGAACCTTCACCCACACTTCCATCCTATTTAACCTAAGAGGCCAGAATGCTGGGATGTATCATGAAAGGAGAAAACCTCGTTTTCTGAATCTGTTTTGAAAGTTTTGGGTATTTCTGAGAAAAATATCAAAGTCTATGGGTTTTGTTTTTTCTTTTATGGAAGCTCACTGTTGACCCCAAGATGTCCTCAAACTCTTCTGTCTCCTTTTTCAGTCTCATAAAAACTGAGATTGCATCTGTGCTAGCATGCACAGCTGTTTCCTTTGATCTCTTGAGGAGGCGTAGGCATTTCTGTCAACCTGCTGATTTAGTAACCTTTCTCTAAAAATGTGAGAATTCTCTAACCATGAAGGTAAGACCACATTCATACCTACTATAAGGAGTATGATTACGCCTATAAACAGAGGCACGTGTCATAGGATCTTGTAGTGTCTGCACAGACTTCTGCCCATTCATACTTTCCCAGACTGAAGGGCAGGGCATCCTGGAGAGGCCTTTGGTGTGATGTGAGATAATGGTGGCCTTGTATCTTCGCCTGGTATACAGTGGACTTTACCTGCAATTGAGTGCTTCCCAGACACAGCAAGTGGATCATGTGATAGCAAATGAAAATGAGACATTGGTGAATAAAGTCTAGTCACAAGCAGGCCTCATGATGTTTAAAAGAAAAAATGAAATAGAAGAGAAATAAAGCATATACTAAGGTATGTCAGTACATCATAAAGTCAGCAGAGAGACTGAGATCTGAAGAGGAATTATTTGGCTTCATTGACAAAGTACATGTGCAAAATATTATACTTTAATATTTTAAATATATGGTCAAAGGTCTGCATAAGCTATATGGTATGTGTATCAGTCAGTGGTATGGAAAGGCATGTGCATAGGCAGACACACAGACATCCAATAAAAGCAGTTGGAAGACTTCAGATAGGCACTGAAACTCCACTTTCTCCTCTGTAAGAACAAAACATACTCGTAGTTGCTGAGCCATCTCTCAAGCTGTGAAACTCCTTTTGAAAAGGCCAACATAATGGTGAGGTCAAAACATGAGGGTAGTAAGGTTGGGTTCAATTGGTAGAGTGCTTGCATAGCACGCATATGGCCCTGGGTTTGATTCTCAGCAGCATATAATCAAGAGGTGGTGGCCACACATTCTGGTCAGGGAGGCAGGTGGCTAGGAACTTCCAAAGTTATCCTGAGCTACAAAGATGGAGGCCAGCCTAACCCATAAAAACCTGTCTTTAAAAAATGAAAATGGGACAGAGTCGATGTGAGGTTGTGCAAGCCATTAATCCCATCCCTTGGGAGACAGAGGTAAGTAGATCTTTGTGAGTTATATACTAATATGGTCTACATAGTGAGTTCCTTCAAACCCCAAATTCTGGGATTATAGACTTGCATGTATATTCTCTGTTTGAAGAAAGGTATTCTTAATCATGAATGTGTAAGAAAAAATACAGGCCAGGTGGTAATGACACATACCTTGAGTCCCAGCACTTGGGAGACAGAGACAGGCTGATCTATGTGAGTTTGAGGTCTGTGGGGTCTACAGAGTGAGTTCCAGGATACCCGGGCCTACACAGAGAAACCCTGTCTTGAAACATTAAAAATGAAAAAGAAGGAGAAGGAAGATAAGAAGAGGGAGGAGAAGGAGGAAGAGAAGGAGGAAGAGGAGGAGGAGGAGAGCATGAATTTAAAAAGAACCAGGATGGAGTCAATCATGTCCCATCATGAAACCAGGAAATCCCAGAAAAGAAATAAGAGGAGAAAGAAATCAACAAACAAACCAAACATAAACACCCAACAAAATTACCTGACTCAACAAACAGTCCCCAGTAATTAACCTGTCTACTAACCATCTAAGTTCTCTAGTTATAAGCCAAAGGCTAATTGCTTGGGTTGAAAGCAAAGTCTCACTCATTTTTGTTCCCAATAAATAAGGTCACTAGCAAAGAAATTGAAAAGAAAACAATGTAAGATACAAACTCATGGAAGACAAAACTTAACCATGAGCAGTTAAATCTTCCTTCTGATAAATTACACTTTACCTAAATTGGATAAGATAAAACATGCTACAACATATTAATAAGAGGAACAATGTGTTAAGAATTTGATAGATAGATAGATAGATAGAGATTTAGATATCAATTAGAGTCCTTTATTTTCTAAGATAAACATAGATAGACATGAACAAATAAACAAATAGAGTGACTTCAATAACTCATTGTCATCAGAAGAGAGCAGTCACCTAGATTTAAAAAAAAAAATCAAGTGAAGAATTAAATTGCAAGAGATTTCCAGACTATTATAAATGGATAAATGGGCTGGACAGATAGGGGTGGTGCATAGATAGATAGATAGATAGATAGATAGATAGATAGATAGATAGATAGATAGATAAATATAGATAGATATATATATACATAAATATACAAGACACCTATACATATTACAATTTTAAAATAATAATATTTATTTAAAGCAACTACTATTGAAGACTTATTCTCAGAGGACCATGAAGCTTTTCTGACATAAATCACATTGTAGAATATAATTGATGTCGTTTTGTTTTGTTTTGCTTTGCTTTGCTTTGCTTTGCTTTGCTTTGTTTAAGACAGGGTTCTCTGCAACAGACCTGGCTGGCCTGGAAATCACAAAGTTCCACCTACCTCTGCCTCCCAAGCCCTGGGATTAAAGATGTACACCACTACTCCCACCATAAAAGGTATCTTCAAAAATACAAAACAATCAAAATTATTACTTGTATCTACTCATGTAACAGTCAAGTAAAACTAAAATCTACAAAGTATGCAAAGAAAAACATCAGGAGGAAAATCTAAAAATTCTTAAATTCCAATGTAAATGAAAATACCATGTATGGAGGGACAATGTGGCGCTGTAGGTTCAAGGCCAGCCTGCAGATTTTCATATAGTTCACAGGCAGCCAAGGACATATAAAGATACCCGATTTCAAGAAGGAAGGAAGGAAGGAAGGAAGGAAGGAAGGAAGGAAGGAAGGAAGGAAGGAAGGAAGGAAAAGAAAGGAAGGGAGAGAGGGAAGGAGGGATGGAGGGAGGGAGGGAAGGAGGGAGAGAGGGAGGGAGGACGGAAGGAAGGAAGGAAGGAAGGAAGGAAGGAAGGAAGGAAGGAAGGAAGGAAGAGGGGACGGAAGGAAGGAAGAGAGAGAGAGAGAGAGAGAAGAAAGGAAAAAGGACCCTTGGGATACAAACAGTTCTAAAGAAGGGCTGATAGCTATGAAAGCTGTATCAGTTACCTTTCACATCAATGTGGCAGGATATTTAATATATGTAACATAGGGGACTTCAATTTAGTCATTGAAACTTGTTTTGTCACTCGTTGTCCTGGCTTGAATCAAAGGGTAACAAAAGAAAAAAAACAAAATCCAAGAAGGGCTGGAGTGATTGCTCAGCAGTTAAAAGCACTAGATGCTATTTCAGCCTTTAGGCAAAGAGCAGGCTACATCTGACTATTGTCACTCTGTTCTGTTGTGAGGCCACTTTCCTTGGACAAAGAATCCTTGTCCATCTTATACTGTACCACTTTGTGGAGCTGGTGCTTGCCACATTGCTTGCAGAAAGTCTGGAGTATCTTAGTAATGTTCACATGTTTACAGGAGTAGTACTGGCACAGAAAGGAAATACAATCTTCAGGAGAGTAAAAATAAAAACAATAAAAACAACCTTCTAGGACTGGATTGCTATCAGGGACATCAGCCCTGTGCCTGGGCTCATTATCCAGACCCCAGGGTTCTGTAACATCAGTAGACCGGGGACCATGTACCATCTCATCTGCATCAAGAGTTTGCAGCCCAGCTGACCCAGCTGACCTGAGAGGCTCATGAATAGAGGCATTCCTACTTAAGGCTTAGAATCAGTCACACTAAGGCAGCAGATTTCAGACTTGTCCAGATGTCAGAAGACAAAACCTATCTCCGCTCCTACCTTCCAACCTTGTTTTTCTTTTAGTAAAAGGGTTTCTTGTGTATTACTGGAAATTGCTCTGTAGAGAAAGTTAGCCTTGAACTCCAAGATCCATTTGTCTCTGCCTCTCAAGTGCTGGAATTAAAGGTGTATGAGCCATCTCTTCTGGGTATTGTAGTTCAGACAATGTGGACCATGGGAAACCGGGACAGTTGCAGAAGGGGAAAGTGGAGAAGCGATATGCATGAAATTAACAGGACTTCTGCGGACACTGTCATGATTACAGATACGCCCGTGTTCGCATTTTCCAGAGCAGTCTTGGGGGGGGGGGGGAGTACAGCAAAGCTTCCTAAATGTTCCTAAATGTTCCTTTAATTTTCTCTTAGCACAATAGAAGCATTAATCCTGACGACTCCATAGTGGTGTGAGAAGTGTCTGAATCTAGAGTCCTGTGGTGAAGGAATCTTTGAATCCAATCCAAACATGTCCTTTTCCCCTCTTCCATGGTCACCATTTCTGTATTTATTAGCCCACGAACCTGGCGAGTATCATTTCACACAAGGCAAATGTCTCAAATGCAAAATTCAACTTTGCCCGTCTCCTGTATTTCTAGACATCAAATAAAACAAGGTTTCACTATGTAGCCCTGTCTGGCCTGGAACACACTATGACAGCTTCGAAAACACAGAAATCTACCTGCCTCTGCCTGCAGTTCTGTAATTTAAGAGTTCCAGCAAGCCTGACCTTGTGACTCAGCCTCTACTATTTCTAATCCACATCTAACTCACCTAAGGTAGAAAACGGTGTGGAGAAAATAGTCTCCACGCCAGTGCCAAGAAATCCACTGAAACTTGGTCTTGTCAAGCAGGGCAGTTGTGTCCGGATCGCAGAAATTTGCTCCTGCATGAACTACATTGCCCAGAAAACATTGCATGAAACTCAGCCAATGAAAATGGGCATTTCAGCGACGGCGAGAACCGTTGGGCGGGACTTTTGGCTTTGCGTGCTGGAGGTTCTTTGTAACTTCCTGGACCCGTCAGTATGGCTCACAGAAAACTGGTGTCATCTGCTTTGGCCATGGCAGGAAAGCCGGCACGTTAAAAGCGTTTGTCCCCCGTCACAGAGACGGATCTGAGGTTTGCGACAGCTCGTGTGATCTGATCCAGGCTTCGAGTGCGGATGGCGACTTCCCAGGGCCCCACCATCCTCTGGAGCCCGATGGTGATTGTGGAGGCTGCGGGTGGAGCCCTGCCCCAGGTGAGTGCCTAGTGATCGCCCACCTACCTGAGTTCTAGAGCACTGAGATCTGGGTCAGGAGCCAACAGGGCAGACGTTCATGTCCCCGACTGTAGGGTACGGATGAACGAAATAATGTTTTTTGACATCTGTGTGCTAGATCGCTAGAGCCATCCCCTCTGACTCACAGTGCCTGTTGGACTGTACCTCCCAAGGCTTGTGGGCGGGCCTGAGCTCGGAGACAGAGCCCTGGGGTGACCTCTACTGGCGTTTTAGATGAGGGAAAAAGGGCCCAGTACCCCTAAGGACCTGACTTTTGTTTATAGAGAGACTGGTAGCCATGGAAGATTTGAACAGAGGTGAAACTTGATCTATTCAAACTTTCCCAAGCATCTCCGGGGGAATATTGAGCAAGGATGAAGTTATGTGGATGGAGACAGAGATCTATGAATCCTTAGGTAAATGCTGTGGACTAATGCAGCAGTTAGGGTTGTAGACCATAGAGGGAGAGATTAGTCTTCAAATATCTGAATTTTTTTGAGACATATGTAAACGAGGCTATGTAAACGAGGCTAGAATCAAACTTGCAATCCTTTAGAGTGATTGGATTAAAGGCAGGACCTCCCACTTCCTGCTTGTTTGACTTTAAAGTAGTACTTTCTTTCCCTTTTATTATTCATTCATTCATTTACTTACTTACTTACTTACTTATGTGAAAACATTCAGCATTTAACTAAAGTCTGCTGTGTTAACTACTTTTCCCCCTGGAACTCAGGTCTGGCTGGCCTATGTAGCCAGTGCTTGCCTCAGTCTCCGAGATCTGCCTTCCTTTGCCTTCCAAGTGTTGCAGTTAAAGGGATGCACACCATGCTTACCCAATAACTTTTTTTTTTCATTTTCCCCTTGGCTTTTTATAGAGACAGGGTTTCTCTGTGTAGCCCTGACTGTCCTGGAACTCTCTCTGTAAATCAGCCTAGCCCTGAACTCAAAGATCTACCTGTCTCTGCCTCCCTAGTTCTGGCATTAAAGGAGCGTGCCACCACTGCCTGACATCTTTTTTGGTTTTTTGAGACAGGCTTTTTCTGTATAGGATTAAAGATGAAAGCCACCACCACCTGCCTCCCAATTGTATATAGATAAACCTATACATTCTAAAACAATTGTGTGTTTGTGAAATTCTCGACACAAGCATTAGTGAGGTGCATAGGAAACAGCTGTACTGAGTACTTCACGCATAGGACTCAGTTTGGTGCAATCACTTTCCTTTTGAGCTAGGATTGTGTGGCGGTATTAATGAGAATGATTTCCATAGGCTGATGTATTTGAATGCTTAGTCACCAGGGAGTGGCACTGTTTGAGAAAAACTAAGAGGTGTGGCCTTGTTAAAGGAAGTGTGTAGCTGGGAGAGTTTGCCAAGGCTAGTGTCTCTCTCTGCCCGAACCCCACCCCTCTTTCCTGCTGCATCTATATTAGGACGCAAAGCTCACATCAGCTACTGTGCCAGTACCACACCAGTCTGCTTCCCACCATGATAATGATAATGGACTAACCCCCATGAAACTATAAGCAAGCCCTACTTAAATGCTTTTGTAAGAGTTGCCTTGGCCATGGTACCTCTTCACAACAACAAAGCAGTAACTGAGACAGGCTGCCATGCTTATCCTCAGGTAACAAACTGAAGAGATTGATTCTTTGTCCAAGGTCACCCAGTAAGAGACACCATTAAGGGATGGAGCCCAGTGGGTACCCGACTGCATGTATGAGAGGGGACTTGGGTGAAATTTTGGGATACCAACACTCTTGCTTATTATTCCCAACCTTGTTTTTCTACAGGTTTCCCAGTATTCAGTGAAACCTGCCAACCAGGAAGAGGTAAGTGGAGGGTGCCCAGGAATCACACTCCTGACTTAACACATAAGGGACCTCAGGGACGGTGGTGTCCTGGGACTCTGTGCTGGAATTGTCTCTGTCCTTTTGTGATAGTTTGTTTATGCTTGGCCCAGAGAGTGGCACTAATAGGAGGTGTGGCCTTGTTGGAATAGGTGTGTCACTGTGGGCATGGGCTTAAGACCCTCACCCTAGCTTCCTGGAAGCCAGTATTCTGTTAGCATCCTTCAGATGACGATGTAGAACTCTCAGCTCCTCCTGCACCATGCCTGCCTGGATGTTGCCATGCTCCTGCCCTGTGATAATGGACTGAACCTCTGAACCTGTAAGCCAGCCTCAAATGTTGTCCTTTATAAGGGTTGCCTTAGTCATGGTGTCTTTTCACAGCAGTAAAACCCTGACTAAGACACCTTCCATTGGATTTCCCTGGCACATGCTCAGAATGAAAGGTCCCCACGTCCACAGCAGGGATTACATGGCTAGGTTTCCCTTTATGGTAACCATTGGCTGAAGATTCAAAGGTCTTAAAGCTCCAGTGATGACATTAGACCAGGCCTGGAAGTGAGATGGGTTGGGGATGATTAGAAATGCTCAGGCATGCATGAGATCAGCTGGTTTTAGTGGAAGGTAGGAATTGTGGTAGCACAGCAGCTGAGGGCTAAGTCTGCATACTGAGATGAAAATGGAGGCTCAGTGTGAAGACTGATGTGTGTGCCCTGCGGTCATGTACAGATGGCTTCCTGGCCTTTGTGCCAGGGACAGAGTGGACAACAGTGACCCAAATGTGGTCTGTGTGAGACAGATGATTGGGAGGAGCCCAGATGAATTCCCTGATAGCCTGATAGAAAGGAGGGACTTTCCTTGGCAGCCTTCTAGCTTGGATTGATTCCAGCTGTGGTGGTTTCAACGGAGATGTCCCACATTGGCTCATAGACTTGAATACTTGGTCCTCATTGGTTAAAAGTCTGGGGAGAATTATGAGATATGGCCTTGTTGAAGGAGATGGAGGTGGGCTTGTATGTTTTTAAAGCTCTTGTCATTTCCAGTTAACTCTCTTAGCTTGCTACCTATGGATCATGATGTATTTAATTTCTCAGCTAGTGCTCCAGTGCCATGTATGCCTGTAGCCATGCTCCCTGCCATGAAAGTTACAGACCCAACCTCTGAAGCCCCAATAAACTTGTTGTTGTTCTATAAATTGCCTTGGTCATAGTGTCTCTTCACAGTAATAGAAAAGTAACCGAGCCAGCATGTCCACTTGGCTGTTGTTGCTGAGTGCCCAGTACAGTGATTAGTGGGACCTGGAGGACAGCTGTGTGTCAATAGGTTCACAGCCTGGTACCCTCTGAGATAGGAGCCTAAGTAGAAATGACTGTCTTGAGGATATGAAGATTCCCTGACGAGGGAGCTTCATATAAACAAATTCAACTTTCCCCATGTGCAGGGCTGCGTGTCCTTTGAGGATGTGGCTGTGTACTTCTCCTGGGAGGAATGGACACTGCTCGATGACTCTCAAAGGCTCCTGTACCAGACTGTGATGACGGAGATCTTCACACTGGTGTCTTCACTGAGTAAGGGACCTCCTATCTTGTCAGAGCACAACTGTGGTAGAAACCAGGAGACATCTTAAAGCTGCCCTATGAACACTCAGTCTTTCCTCAAGTGACCTATAGCTGAAAGTACAGGTTATAGACATAGGCTTGTTACACAACTACCTTTTCACTCTTAAGTACAGTAAAGGCAAACAGGAATCAGTTTGAGGTGACAATATTTGTTTGGGTGGTGGGTTAAGGCAAGGTCTCCTAGAACTCTCTATATTGACCAAGCTGGCTAATATTCACAGAGATCCTTCTGCCTCTGCCTTCCAAGTGCTGGGATTAACGATTTGCACCACTAAGGGGTTAGGAGTCTTAACAGTGGTCATTTCTCCCTGACCTGATGACACTGTAAATGCATGGCATTTCTGTGACAAGTACTACTCTCTCTATCTAGGTGACATGCCTTGTGTCTGTGTGTGCTAGGAATTATGACCCTGGTGGGCTTACTATTTGGTGTTTTTCTTACAAGACACTCTTATGAGGATTGTTCTCATTGGGCATCTTTACTTTCTATTGTTGGGGTTAGTCTTATGTGCTGTGTATTCCCAAACTGAGTTATGTGTCCCAGTCCAGACTACAACCTGATCTTGGGGCACTGTGTAACCGATTTACTGTAAAGAATGCTCCCTAATGATTCCTGGTTGGCCAATAAATGTCTGGGGCTTATGACTGGGCAGAGAAGAGAAGAAGGAGGGACTAAGAATTGAGTGAGGGGTCTCAAGACAGACCATGAAGGGAAGGAGGGGGAAGACAACAGAGAAGGTCGCCATGAGGCAGGTTGGACCATGAGCACGTGACTAAGAGAAGCTTGTCCTAAAGACACACCCGTAACACACAAGCAGGACAAGACTCAAACTACAAGTAACATGAGGCCTGTGATTTGGATAGTGTTTAGAATAGCTCAGGATCTGCCCAGTCTAGGCTTACAGCTTTATTGCACAGGTGCACATTCCCAAGAGACATAAGAGATTCCTTCCAGATTGGATTATTATGAGTTGGAGATCAGCCAGTCCTTATATGGAGCGCTCACTTCTCATTTTATTTTAGGACTTGAACTTTCTGGGATTCATGATTCAACTCAGGTGGAATCTTGTGGAGATCTCTCTGTGCCTGCACTAAGATTCCTGACTCCGTGTTTATGGACAGGTACATTTTGTCTGTTTCTTTTGCAACGTTTTGAAACACAGGCTTTCCTCTATTGTGTTAGTGTGCACTCTACCCAGGGCAGTCCTTGAGTGCAGGCTCTTCAGTTACCATGTCTTAGGGGGCTAGACAGTGTTCTGCACCGTGTCCTGCATCTCCAGCAGCTGAGGCTTGCAGAAAGTTATTGGTGAGGAGTGTGTTACAGTTCCTAGCATGCCTCCCTGTGATTCTCGCTGCCCCTAAGTTCTCTAGACCTATGAACTTGAAAAATTCAGCATGGTAACTGGCCCTATCCACCCTGAACTAGACCCTTTGTTCCATGAGAAATCCCAGATCACCATTAGTATTAGGTAGTATCTGTCTGTCTGTCATTCAGCAGTCTATATGCCACTCATCAGTATTTCTCTGTATTCAGGTTGTTGGATCAAAGTGGAGAGTGAAACACCCCCCTTTAATCAAAGCCTGTCCACAGAAGGAGGTGTCAGTCCGTCCACACTGCAACAGCACATGCTGTGCTGTGCTGAGACACCCGTGCTAAGCACGGACAATGTGACGATCCTCCAGACCTCCTCGGGCCTTCTCAGGCATCAGGTGACTTCCAGTGGTGGGGACACCCCCACGAACACTGAGAGTGGAGAGGCCATTCAGAGTGAGAAGAAGAACTGCAAATGCACTTACTGTGGCAAGATCTTTACCAGTATATCCCACCTCAATCGGCACTGGAAGATACACACTGGGGAAAAGCCTTTTCAGTGCACCGAGTGTGGCAAGTCCTTCAGCCAAAAAGCCTTTCTCATTAAGCATTTCAGAATGCACACCGGAGAGAAACCTTATAGGTGCAGTGAGTGTGGCAAAGCCTTCAAGCATAATATCTCCCTTATTTCTCATCAGGGACTCCACACAGGAGAGATGCCTTTTAAGTGCACTGAATGTGGGAAATCGTACAGGAGCAAAGAAGGCCTTAAGGTCCATTATCGATTTCATACTGGTGAAATGCCCTTTGAGTGTAGTGAATGTGGCAAATCGTACAGGAGCAGAGAGGGCCTTCTGAATCATTTCTACAGTCATACCGCGGAGAAGCCTTTCAGCTGCGGTGAATGTGGCATGTATTTCACCCAGAACTCCGAGCTCATTGAACATCTAACAGTTCACGGCAAGCCTTTCAAGTGCAACGAGTGTGGACGAGTCTTCAATTCCAGCTACAACTTCATTAGACACATGAAAGTGCACGTTGTAGCAAAGCAGTATGCGTGCAGGGAGTGTGACAAGGTGTACTGCAGTAGCTCTAGCCTGTACAAACACCGGAAGATTCACGCTCGATAAACCCATAGGAGAGCCATGAGGGGAAGAGGTCCCTTATTCATCTCCATGAACACCTGAAATCTCAGCAGGAGGAAAAAAGAAGTGTCTAACGCTTCAAAGCAAGCGTGGGCATCATCCAGCCACACCTCTAGCCCATAAAAGCAGAGCGGTCACTGGACTAGGATGCATCCCTTGGATCCTGGGATAGGCTCTGATCGGACCATAAGTGTTTTCTGAAAACAACACGCACACCCTGCATAGGTCTCTGGGTGCAGAGTTTGTAGAGAGCAGCTTCAGCCGCTGGCAAACCTTCAGCCCTAGGGTTGAACCTGACCTTAAGGAGAAGTTCTGAGAGTGGCCTTTGTGAGACACAGCTACTGAAGCTTCCTGCTCTAGTAGGTATACTGGAACATGATGAGGACTGCTGTCATCTTTCTGTTACCCAGGAGTTGACACCAGGGAGCTCCGGGAGACTGAGCTCTGTGTTCTTGACTTCACAGAGTGCAGTTTCCATGCTGCTGAGTTTGGATGACGGGGGAACGGAGTGGTTTAATAATGAGACATGAATTCTCTTTTTACTAAGTGTTGCAGTGCCCTGAATAAATGTGTTTTCCTTCTCTGGAATCTTTAATGACTCTTGAGGTTTTCTGTTATGCTCCTGAGTTTTAGTAGGTTTGGGTTTTTGTTTGTTTGCTTGCTTGCTTATTTGGTTATTTTGTTTTGTTTAGTAGATAATTATTTTTGTGTATAAGTATTTGGTTGCATATATGTATGTCTACCATATACATATGTCTATGTATGTATACCATATTTTGTTTGGTGCCCACAAAGATCAGAAGAAGACAGGCTTTTCCGGAACTAGAGGTACAGATGATTGTGAACCACAGTATCAGTGCAAGGGAAACCCCTGTGCTCTAAAAGAGTAGCACGTGCTCTTAACCTCTGAGCCATCTCTCCAGCCCCAATTTTCACTATTTTTGATGGGGAACGGCTCTATGGTGCTTCTCATGTTGAAGTGTAGCCCAAATGTTGTATGTGTTCACCTGTGTGTATTTGTGTGTCTTGAGTACACATGTGGTGCCTGAAGAAGTCATTGGGACATGACTTATCTATGCTGGGAATGGAACCTAGGTCCTCTGCAAGGTAACAGGCATTTTGTTTTGTTTTGTTTTGGTTTTGGTGAAAGTTATTTATTCTTCTTTCATATGTTACATCAAGACTGAAGTTTACCCTCCCCTCTCTCTTCTCTGTTCCTTTCTTCCACCATTTCTCTTCCCCAGATCTACTCTGTTTCCCTTCAGAAAAGAGCCAGGCCTCCTAGAGATATCAACCAAATGTGGCATAACAAGTTACAATAAGACTAGGTACAAACCCTCATATTGAGGCCGGACAAGGCAGTCTGGTGGGAGGAAAAGTACCCCCAAAAGCAGGCAAAAGTGTCAGGGGGAGTCCCACGAGAACACAAAGTTATACAACCATAACATACATGCAGAAGATATAGGTCAGACCCAGAGGCTCCCTGATAGTTGCTTCAGTCTCTATGAGCCAGATTAGTTGATTCATGGGCTGTTTTGTGGTGTCCTTACCCCTTTGGCTCTTACAGTCCTTCCTCTACATCTTCCACAGGATGCCCCAAGCTCCACCTAATGTTCCTATCAGTTGCTGGATGAAGCCTCTCTGATGAGGATTAGGACAGCAGGTTCTCTTAAGCTCTGAGCCATCTCAGCCACCCTGTTACATGCTTGCTTTGTTTGTTTTCTGAGTCCCCTGGAGAGATGCTAAGGTGGGGTGAGTTTGAGCTTATGAACCTGTCGTCTACTCCGCACACTTCCATCATTTACCTCAGGCATCCCGCAGAGCCTCCCTTCTTTTTTGGTTTTTCTATGGAGCTCTGGCTGTTCTGGAACTCGCTTTGTAGATCAGGCTGGCCTCGAATGCACTGAGATCATCTGCCTCTATCAAGTGCTACCATTAAAGGCCTGTGCAACCACATCCAGACGAAGAGGCTCCCTTCCTCTCAGAAACATTTCCCCTTTCTTTCCACTACTGGCCAAAGACAGGTTGTACTGTTCCTGATGTGTTGTCTTTTGCCATTAGTTCTCCAAACCACATCCGTTCCAGCAAAAAGCTCCTATCGACATGAACTTGCTTCTTCATCTCCATCAGCAGAAGGACATGCCAGCCCCACTCAAACATGGCCTCCTATGTTTCCTCCTGGAAGCTGCTGGAGGTTGCAGCTTGTCTTATCTGCTCAGGTTTTGGTTTTTGTTTTTCCTCACCAGTGCTGGGAAAATTGCCTTTGAGCTTTCTTTCTAGTCCATTTCACGATTTTTTTTTTAATTTCTTAAAATTTCTCTCTTTACATTTTTTGTTTCGTTTGTTTATATATGCTCACAATTTGGAATGGAGGTCAGAGAAATTGCTTATCTTCTAGCATGAAAACCGTCAGGCTTGGTGGCCAGCACCTTTACCTCCTGAACCATCTCACAAGAACTTAAGTACACCACCCACCCATAGATTTTATTTTTATTTACATTGGTGTTTATGAGCAAGAGTGGGCATGCATATGTATATGTTTGCCTCCAGGGGCAACAGAAATTGGATCCCCAGGAGCCAAAGTCACTGGCCGCTGTGACTGCAGGACTGGAGTTTCTAGAACAATGGCTTTCAAACTACCAAATGTTGTGACCCTTTAATATATTTCCTCATGTTATGGTGACCCCCCCAACCATAAAATTACCTATTGCTACTTTATAACTGTCATTTTGCTACTATCATGAATTTGTAATGTATCTGATAAGCAGGATATCTGACCTATGACCTACAAGGGGGTCATGACAGGCTAAGAACCACTCTTCTAGAATGTAAGGATTCTGGACTGTGTGAAGACCTGCCTGTTGGTATTGCCTGTTCTGCCCAGTCCCTGTGGACAAAATGAAGGTTAGTCATGCAGATAGTGCAACCTATTTGTGGCTCAGATCCTCAGCTTTCACAGAAAAGGGATGATCCCCTGTCCCTTTGGAAGGGTCCTAGCAGAATTCCCTCCTTGGGAATGTACCCCTGGCAGTTAGCTGAAACAAAGAGCTAACTTCTAAGGGCCAGCCAGTCTTAGTTTTCTAGCAAGTACTTGTTGAAAAAGTACTGAGTCAATATTCATCCACAAATGGACAATAAAATATTATGAGAGCTTAGCATTTGCGTTAAAATATTTGGCATTTGATTAAAGTCTAGTTATTCATTCATTCATTTATTTTGTTTTGTTTTGAGACAGTGTCTCTTTATATGGCCCTGACTGTCCTGGAATTCACTAGGTACACTGGCCTCTGCCTACTTCTGCTGTTACAGTGCTGGGACTAAAGGTGTTTGCCTACACACAATGTCCTGGATCTGTCAAGACTTAAACATTTCTGCTGCCTTGACAAATCAAGGTAAGGTAGTGCTGAGACCTGAAAACAGCTGAGTGTCTGTGTGGGCTAAAGTTATATTTAAGTTTCAATTACTGTGCTTGAGTCCTATAAAACAAAAATGCCTCTCACCTTTAAGCCCCACTTGCCCACGGACACATAACTTTCTGGAATGCTAGGGACTGTCACGTTTTCACTTTTGTAAACAAGGTCGGTTGCCCCAACTTGCACAGGATCTGCTTGGTCACACATAGGCAGGAGAGTATGGCCTGGTGTACATTTGCCCTGCTTAGATGAAGCAGGAAGTACATGTCTTTGTGGATTTTACCTTTATAAGCCTCTGACTAATGTAATTTGGTGTCATACTTCAAGCATCCTAGGTGTGAACCCAGTCAGTGTCCATCATCCTGGCCAGTATTTAATAAAGCATGCTTCAATTTTGGCTCAAGGGCTGGTGAGGTGGCTCAGCAGATAGGAGCACTTGACTGCTCTCCCGAAGGTCCTGAGTTCAAATCCCAGCAACCACATGGTGGCTCATAACCACCCATAATGAGATCTGATGCCCTCTTCTGGCACATCTGAAGACAGCTGCAGTGTACTTCTGTATAATAATAAAAAATCTTGAAAGAAAGAAAGAAAGAAAGAAAGAAAGAAAGAAAGAAAGAAAGAAAAAACAAATTTGGCTCAAAAAAATTGTGGTAGTGGTCTTATTCTCACCTGGTGGAAATAACAGAAAACACTTCAAAGAGTGTTTTCCTTTTTTTTTTTTTTTTAAGGAATTAAAAACTACCCCTCATGTTGGTGTAAACTAGGCTACCACACTTCCAGGTGTGTAAAAGCATAGCACATATGACTGTGTACAACATAAAGCAATCAGTAGTGATAATAAAGGTCTATATTACTGTTTCAAAAAAAAAAAAAAAAGCTACCCCTCAAGGAGAGGCTGGGCTTCAACTTCCAGAGTCTCCCTCTTGATGTGTGCTTGCTGTATGAGTGTGTTTCATCATCTCTAATAAAGGCCTTTCTTGCAGGCTGATGTTGTCTGCTCATATCTGCTGTGTTTGAGATGTTCCCTGCTGCTACCTACTGGAGACTTTTTCCTGCCTTTTAATTCTTTAACTGGAGAGAAAACAAAGCTTGTTTCAAAATTGGCTCCAAAATTGTGGTAATGGTTGTATTCTCCCTGGTGGGATCCTGAGGAGCTGGTAGGCATACAATCCCGGTGCTCAGGAGACTGAAGTATGAGAATCAAGAGCCTAAGGCCAGACGGGAACGCAGAATGGAGTCTGTCACAAAACACTAAAGGACAAAGAAGGGAAATGGACTTGGATACTTGTTCTGAAGTCAAAACAAAACCAGGTGTGGTGGCACTCACCTCAATCCCAGCATTCAAGAGGCAAAAGCTTGCAGATCTGTCAGTTTCAGAGCCAACCTAGTAGAGTTCTGGCCTAGGCAGGGCTATAAAGTGAGGACCTGGTCCCCCAAAATAAAGACAAAAACAAACATACAAGCACTTGAAATTTTAAAACAATAACAGATGCACATAAACACAGAAAGACAAGAAAAGCACAAAATTAAGGGTACACCTTAAAAATGATGTATGTGCATGCCTTTGATCCACCCAGAAGGCAGAAACAGTCCAATCTCTGAGTTCAGCCTGGTCTACAAAGTGAGTTTCAGGTTACCCAGGGCTACAACAGGGAAACCCAGTCTCAAAAAACCAGTAAGAAGAAGGGAGGCTCTTCAGACTGCCTGAGGTAAACTGTGAAAGTTCGAGGAGGTAGTCTGTGGAGGATAAACTCAGAGTCACCTCATCTTAGAATCTGTAGGGGGGGGGGGCGGGGCTCAGATTTCATGGAGGTTCAGAATTCCAGGTAAAAGAAGGCAAGATCTATGGGGCAGGTGACTGACAAGCCCAGATGGATCAACACTGGAAAGAATTTATTTATTTTACGTGTATGCATCTTGGGTGCCTGTATGTCATGTGCTTCTGTGGAGACCAGAAAGGGACATCAGATGCCCTGGAAATGGATTTGCCATGGGAACTGAGGGTCCCCTGCCTGAGCAGCAAGCAAGCTCCTTTAATCTTTGAGTCATCTTTCGCTAGAATCTGAATTAACTCTTTAAAAAGGGGGAAAGGACACATATTACGTAATAGGGAGTTTCTCAGCTGGGCGGTGATGGCACACACACTCAGCCAGGGATACACAGAGAAACCCAGTCTCAAAAAACAAAACAACAAAAAATATAATTTCTCCACCTATACCTGGAATTTAGATTGCAGTCCCCAACCTTGCAGCTAGTAAGAGGAAGCTTTGTCTTAAAGGGCCTCAGTGCAGACCAGAAATCCCCACCTTCCAATCCTAAAGAGTGGCTGAGTTGAAGTTCACCGTTCCAGAGCTACCAGTCTGGATCTCTGTATTAGTCATGGCCCAGTGTCCCATAGGCCTTGGAACAATCAGGAAATCAGGTCAGTGATCACTCAGCATTCACTTGATATTCATTCTGACATGCTCCTTCAGTGCTGCTCTTCTGAAGAGCAAGGTGGAAGAACTTGGCAGTCCCTAGCCAAGGCTTGAGCAGGTCCCTTGTGGTGTCTCAGATTTCCACCTCTACTGCCTTTCCATCCTGGTCAATACAGGATAAAACCAGTTTGTGCAGACCTGGTCAACCAATCCAGGTACTTTGAAAAGAATTACCTGCAGGCAACACACTAAATTTGATTCGACACTATATTTAGTTAGTCTCAAAGACACCTATTTTCACTGACTGAAAAATTTTTATTTTTTATTTTTTTCATACAATATGCTGGTCATTTCTTTCCTCCTCCCAGATCCCACCCCCACCTAACTTCATATACTTTCTCTGTTTTATTTAAGAAATTAAAAAAAGCGGGAGTACAAACACCCATGAAGTTTGCCATGGGGCGTGGTATACCCAAGGGCTGGCATGTGGAGAAACTTTAAAAAAAAAAAAAAACAGCAACAACAACTCAGCACGCCTTTAATCCATCCAGCACTTGGGAGGCAGAGGCAGGCAGATTTCTGAGTTCGAGGCCAGCCTGGTCTACAGAGTGAGTTCCAGGACAGCCAGGGCTACACAGAGAAATCCTGACTGGGAGGGGGGGTGGGGCAGAGGGCACCTCAGCCAATCAAAATGGAGGCTTCCATTGTTGCAACCCGTGTTGGGCGGGACTTTTAGTATTGCGGCCAAAAGACTCCCTCAAAGTTCCTGGTTGAGCTTCCAGTTCCACAGAGTCCGGGTTATTAGTCCAGGAGAGTAAGTTGCCAGAGGAGCAGAGCCTTGACCTCTGGTACCAAAGTCTGAAGTCTGTGGTATCCTTGTGTGACCCGCCGCATGTCTGATTCAAAGATGCTCCCCACATCCCTGTTCCCTACTAACTGGCAGAGTGAAATGGCAGCTGCTGAGGCGGGACCCCAGACCCAGGTTAGTGCCACGTGGCTCTGGGCCTACCAAAATGCGAGAGCGCTAGGAGGAAGCCCTGGGGTCATAAGCCTACGGGGCGGGGTGGGACGGGGCGGGGCGGGGCGGGGCGGGCTGGGGCAAGATGGGGCAGCATCCCAGATTGTGAGGTACCAGAGCTCTGTCTTGGACTGCTAGAGTCTCCTTTCTGACAACCTGTGCTGGAAGTCTGTCTGACCCATGTAGATGGAACGAACCTCCTAAGGTTTGCAGGCAGGCCTGAGCGCTGAGACTTAACTAACCTCTGAGGTGACCCCTGCCTTACTGTGGGAGAAAGGGCTCAGCGCGCTTAACACAGCTCAGTTCGGTTTGTGACAATGCCCGCTGGCTATGGGTTTATAAGCAGGGCAGACTTTGAATCAACTTCTCCAAGCTTCACCCCTCCTGCTCGCAAATGCAGGATGGTGTGGACTACAGGGGTGGAGAGGACAGATCAGATTTCTTTTATTTTATTTCTTTTTTTATGGTGGAAAAAAAAAAGTATATGTTTAGAGTTAGCCATCTGGACTCAGTTTAGATGGTCCCAATCTTGTTGGCAACATCTAGAGCATCATAATCAGGAGCCAAGCGAACATACACCTGAAAGATCCTGACAAAATATAAAAGGTCACAGAAGCCCTGAAATTGGCAAAATAGATTTCATTGTTAGCAGAACTAGCTTCACTGATTTAGAAAAATAGAGGTGCACAATGCTCTGGCCACTCCTTGAACCCGTGTGTGTCTGCCAATGTTTTGACCGTTTCTTGAACCCATGTGTGTGCCCACTGATGAAGCCCATTGCCAGGTGTTTGTAATATTGGTTGCTGGGGAAGAGTCGGAAAATCTCCCCAGCAACCACAGCAGAGGCAATCCAGAGTTGCTACACCTGCACCAGACTCTTTCCTTGTACCCCACCCATACCCATTTCTTAAGAATGGACTTTGTTTAGATCTGGAAATCCCCTATCCCCCCCTTTTCCTTCCCCCCCCCCGAGGGCCTATAAAAACTGGGACCCCTTTCCCCTCAAGGTTGACTCCTCTACCCCTACGTTGGATATGAGTCATCCCCAGAGCTCTGGCTTTCCCCGAATAAAGCCTCATGTGGTTTGCATCAAGCTTGGTCTCTCGTGAGTTCTTGGGGGTCCGCTATTGTCCCGAGGCTTGAGCGAGGGGCTCCTCTCAGGGTCTTTCACACCCTCTTCTGTCAGGCCTTATCAGTGTCCCACAAGGAACACAAGCATGTTGTCCCATCTTCCTCATGGCTGACTCAGTGGTCAGTGGGAATTTGATGATAGCGTAGTGGTCAACCTTGTTTCTCCCGGGTGCACTCTTTCAAGGGTATTTTGGCTGCCTCTGGAGCAGCTGGGTCTTATTTTTGTGGCTGTGGACGCCATAAGGCACCGCCTTCTTAACTTACAAGGCCTTGGCTTCGGCTTCAGGAGTGGCAGGCGTGTCCCTCTTCACTTTCGGCTCCATCTTGGTGAAAAGGGCCCAATCAGATTTCTTGACAGATTTTAAAATCCGTCAAGGATTTTACTGTCAGAACACTCTCCCTGGCGGAGGGCAGCAAATAAAGAAGAAAGGACTATTCGAGTTTTTCGGGTCCCTTTTTTTTTTTTCCCCCCTGACCATCTGGAAAGATAGCGGTCTGAGAGTTTGTGCCGTGGCAACTTCACAGAGTGAGATCAGTTTGTCCTTGGCGATGCTGATGCTAGAGTATCAGAATTAGAGTGCCAGATGGGCAGCTTCTCGCTCACTTCTGGAGTTCTGGGGAAGGGTGTGAGCTGAGGATAAATAAGGGAGGTCACTGGGTGCCAGTACCAACACAAAGCCTAGGCTGATATTTAGGGAGGACAATATTAAAGAGTTCTATTAAATGTGTGTGGTGGTAAAATTCTTTAATCTCAGCCCTTGGAAGGCAGAGGCAGGAGGTTCACTGTGAGTTTGAGGCCTCCAGGGATATGCAGACAGACCTTGTCTCTGAAAAACAAAATAAAACTAACAGTCTTAACTAAGTGGGATCTGAGGTGAAGGAGGAGGCAGGTGGACCTGGGGCTAGGAATGCTTCCATTGGGTTTATGTTCAGGGTTTAAAGTTTATCATTAAAGAGTAGGATTCTGGACTGTTGAATTTATAAATAAAAAAATATTAATTTCAACAGGGTCTGGTCAAGATCCATACCCAAACAGTGGCAATAAAACCAGCATTGTTGGGCTTGGTTGGGTCACCATTCTGACCCCAGAAGCAGGCTGATCTCTTTGAGTTCAAGGATAGCCATAATGAGACTCTCTTGATGGATATATCTAAAGATACATAAACATACACACACACACACACACACACACACACACACACACACACGTGTGTGTGTGTTATTGTGGACATACATTATTAAAAGCACCTACCAATTGATTAAAACCATATTCAGTGTTTGATGTGTTCAGTGTTTGATTAAAGTCTAAAGTTGATTACCACATTTGTTTGTGATTCCTACCCCTAAGATAAGATCACTCTGGGTATCCCTAGCTGATCCAAAACTCCCTATGTGGACCAGGCTAGCCTCTAATTTACAGAGTCCCACCTTTCTCAGCTTCTAGAGTGCTGGGGTTAAAGGCTATGCCACTATGCCTGGTATAAGTCTTCATTAAATATATTAATTAATTATATATAAATAAAGTGATATATTCTGAGAGCATATATAAGTGTTTATACTGACAGCTATTTGCTTGTTCTGAGACAGAGTCACTCTGTGGAACCCTGGCTGGCCTGTAACTCACTATGTAGACAAGGCTGGCTTCAAATTCATACAGATTCACCTGCCTCTGCCTCTCAAGTGCTGAGATTAAAGGTATACACCACCACACATTGTGCTAAAACACTTCAAAAAATTATGTGTGTAGGGAGCACCTTTTTATTATGATGATGATTACTTCACACGTTGAACTGAGTGTAGCATAATAACATACATGCATGGGTATTTTTTTTTTTGAGACCTGATTTTGCTCTGTAACCCTGACTGGCCTTGAACTCACTTACTCACTGTGGTTAGCAGGCTGCCCTCAGACTCAAAGATATGCCTGCGGTTTCTTTCCCAAAGCTGGAATTAAAAATGTGCACCTTTTCACCAGGCAACATGGGTAACATTCTTCTCCTTGTATTCTAATAGACAAGACTAAGAATATTGCTTCCTTGCCCAAGAGGACACAGAAAGAGCTCTCCTTGAGGACTGGGGCTCAGGTGGCAGTTGGGTATACCTTATTGTAGATATGAGAGAGGGCTTAGGTGAGCCTTGGAGATACCAGCACCATAGCTTGTTTCTTGGAGCTTTGTTACCTCACAGGTTCCTTTTGGATCCTTGACAACTACCAATGAAGAAGTGGACAATGCCCCATGACTTGTTTCATGCCCACTTTTGTGATCTCTGAGATTGTAATGCCTTGGGACTCTGCTTTCTACCCTCTTATTCTTCTATATACTTGCCAAAGAACATGATTACTGAAAATAAGGTCCCTGAGTCCAGAACAAGGATTATATGGAGAGGTCCTATCTTACACCATGACCAAAATGTGAGTTGGGGAAAAAGGAGTTTATTTGACTTATACTTTTATTTTGCTATTCAAAGGAAGTCAAGACAGGAACTCAGACAAGACAGGAACCTGGAGGCAGGAGCTGATACAGAGGCCAGGGAGTGGTGTTGTTCACTGGCTTACTTCCCTACGCTTGCTCGGCCTGCTTCCTTATAGAATCTAGGACTGGCAGCTCAGGGATGAGACCACCAGGTATTGCTGGGCCCTCTCTCATCAATCTTAATGCCTTACAGCTGAATCTTAGGGAGGCATCTTCTCAATTGAGGTTCCTTCCTTTCAGATAGCACTAGTTTGTGTATCAAGGTGACATAAGACTAGCCAGCGTAGGTTTCCACTTATGGCAGCACTGTCTTAACATTTAGAGGCATTGAACTTCCAGTAATGACCATTATAGAAAGCCTGGAACTGAGATGGATTGATGATGCTCAGAAGTCCTCAGGTGTGCATCTCTTTGTTAGAGTTAGACAGGGGTACATTGCTCAGTAGCCGAGCACCTGGACTTGAATGCTAAATAGAAATATAGGTACAGGTAAAGTGTATGGTGAGAGTGTGCATACATGGCCTCCAAGCCCATGTGCCTGTGCATCATGGAGTGGCACAAATGGTCATATGTGCTAAGATAATCTATAGGAACCCAAGGGAATTATTTGGTAGAAACAAGGGGCTTTAAATGTCATAATAGAGTAATCGATGGGCTTCTTCTGCCCACCTACCTGTTGTATTAGGTTGGTGAACACAGTGGTCAGAGAAACCTTGAGGAGAGATTGAATTTCAGTAGCTTCAGAGCTTAGTACCCTCTGAGGAATTAGCTAAGTGGGAATGACTGTCTTGGAGAAGGCTGGAGTGCCACAGGAGGTGGTTTTCTGTGAACTCAGATATCCTCATCGTGGCAGGACCGTGTGGAATTCAAGGACGTGGCTATCTACTTTTCGGAAGAAGAATGGACACTTCTTGATGACTCTCAAAGGCTCCTGTACCACAGTGTGATGATGGAGATCTTTGTCCTCATGGCTTCATTAGGTAAGGGCATCCCATCTTATCAGAGCAAGTCTGTGATAGGTGTAGCTTCTTTTCTACAGAGGGATGTGTTTTCCCAAAGTTATGCCATGTTTGGTGAATCATTTCCAAACATCCTGGAGTACAGAATACTGGTGACAATCCTGGCTTAGAACAATTCTCTCTCTCTCTCTCCCCCTCTCTCTCTCTCTAGAGAGAGAGAGAGAGAGAGAGAGAGGTACATAGGAAGCAGTATGGGATAAGCAGCCATATAGTGAGCATAATAGAGGTCAAATTGATGGCTTTCATGTGCTGGTGACACTATGACTATATGATATCCCTATGTTCTGGATACAGCTTTCTCAGAGAGAGAGAGGGAGAGAGGGAGAGAGAGAGAGAGGTACATAGGAAGCAGTATGGGATAAGCAGCCATATAGTGAGCATAATAGAGGTCAAATTGATGGCTTTCATGTGCTGGTGACACTATGACTACATGATATCCCTATGTTCTGGATACAGCTTTCTCAGAGAGAGAGAGAGAGAGAGAGAGAGAGAGGGAGAGAGGGAGAGAGGGAGAGAGAGAGAGAGAGGGAGAGAGAGGGAGAGAGAGAGAGAGGTACATAGGAAGCAGTATGGGATAAGCAGCCATATAGTGAGCATAATAGAGGTCAAATTGATGGCTTTCATGTGCTGGTGACACTATGACTACATGATATCCCTATGTTCTGGATACAGCTTTCTCCCTCTAAGTGGCCTGCATTGGGTGTGCCTGTGTCAGTAATTGATGAATTAATGTGATAATTGTTTGATGGGTTTTTCCCATAAGACACTCCTAGGGACAATTCTTATTAGTTTTCTTTCCTATGGATCACCATGCTTTGCATCATTGTTTCTAGTATGCACTGTTCACTTGTCCCATTTTTTACTTTATAACTCATACCTGCTGGGGTCCGTGACATCACTCAGCTGGAGTCTTCAGGGGGTCCCTTCACCCCTACATTGAGATTCAAGGCTCCAGGTATGTGGGACAGGTATTTGGAGGGTGTATGTTGCTGTTATATGCTGAAGTATACATACGTATACTTCCTATGAAGTATTTTTCTGCTAGTTCTGATGGTTTGGTGCCAAGTCAATAATGGCAGATTCCATCTCTGGTTTCCCAGTTATTCTGAACCAAAGCTGTTCTTTATGTTCTAATCTTTACGCCACTGACGCACAGCGTTTCCTTTATTGTACTGTTAGTGTGCGGTGTGTCCTGGGCATCCTTGAACATAGGTTCTTTGGTTACCATATCTTATGGGCATAAACAGCCTTCTGCACTGTGTCCTGCATCTCCAGCAGGGGAGGCTTGCAGAAAGCCATTTGCTGAGGAGTGTGCTATGTTCTGCTCCACTCCTCCCTGTGCTCTGCTTCTGGTTTATATTCTTGCTGCCTCTAAGGTCCCTAGAGACTATAGTCGTGACAATTTCAACATGGTAATGGGCCCTTACGACCCTGAACTAGCCCCCTTGTTCTGTGAAGAATCTCAGAGCGCTGTTAGCAATATGTGCTGTCTGTCATCCCATAGCCTCCATGCCCTTCATGACTATTTCTCTGTGTTCAGGATGTTGGAACAGTGGGGGTGAGATGTCACCCATTGAGAGGAGCACTTCTCCCGAAGAGATCAATGCAACCATGCTTGAACAGCAGAAGCAGAGATGTGCTAAGAAATCCCTACAAAGGAAACAGGTCAGGATTCCAGCTATGAAGACTGGCAGAAGTGACCCTCCAGAGAAGATGTCACAAAGCATAGACCATGTGATGGACTTCCAGGACTCCTCAAGTCTTCTTGGGTCTCAGGTGACTACCAGCACTGGGCAGCCACACAGAAGCTCTGTGGATGCAGAGTCCGTTTAGCCCGAGAATGAAAACCACAAATGCAGTGTCTGTGGCAAAACTTTTAGTCATAAGTTCCGGCTTAGCCGACACCAGAAAATACACACTGGAGAAAGGCCTTTTAAGTGCTCTGAATGTGAGAGATCCTTCCAGCAAAATGCCCATCTCACTGTGCACTTGAAAATCCACACTGGAGAAAAGCGATTTAAATGCAGCGAATGTGGGAAAGCTTTCAATTATAAAAACTCTCTCATACACCATCTGAATGGCCACAATGGAGAAAAGCCTTATAAGTGTAGTGAATGTGGGAAATTGTACAGGAACAAATCCAGCTTGGTATGTCATCGAGTCTATACCGGGGAAAAGCCCTTTGAGTGCACTGAATGTGGAGAGTCTTATAGGACCAGAGACAGCCTCGCAAGTCATTATCAATTTCATACTGGTGAAAAGCCCTAAAAGTGCTTTAAATGTGGGAAATAATTTATGGAAAAATCTGGCCTTTTTTATCATGACCTTGTGCACAATGGGGAAAGGCCTTTCGAGTGTAGCAAATGTGGAAAATGTTTCATCCAAAAATCTCACCTTGTGAAACACCAAAATGTCCATGGCAAGCCTTTCATGTGCAATGAGTGTGAGAGGGTCTTCACTTCCAGTTACAGCCTCATTAGACGTAAGAGAGTTCACAACACAAGAAAGCAGTACGAGTGCAAAGAATGCAACAAAGTGTATTGCAATAGCTCTGGTCTCTATAAATATCACAAGGTTCACAATAGATAGATGACCACTGAGCAAAAAAAAAAAAAAAAAATGGTCAAAGTTCCTTAGTTGTCTAAACACCTGAAAATTCTCTGAAAAAAAAAAACATAAACAAAACCAAAAAAAGCCATGAATACTTCAAATGTGGAGGACGTTCTCCCAGATCCTCACACGGTGGGCTCCTCATCAAAGAAACTTCTTGCTGGTAATTAACTGAGCCACAACTGGACAGTGTGCGAGAGTGAGAGACTTTGGAGCACTCTGCCCTAAATACGAAGTCTTCTTCAAACCCTCCCCTCAAGGCCCAGGGATCTCTAGAGGAGAGGAGGCAGATTATATGAGTCAGAGGTGCTGGATGACTCCCAGGAAAGAGTCACGTCTGTTTATACACATCGGGACTGATAGAAATGGAAGTCACAGAGACTGGAAGCACAGACAAGACACCACATTCAAAGCAGACAAAATCCTAGTACTGAGAGAAGTGCACACAAAATCCCCCTTCTAACCAAGAAGCAATTTATTACCCAAGTTTTCTCCAGTGAACTATCACTGGATATATGAACCACACTCTAGAAGAGGCCCTATGCCCAGAAGTAGCTGACCAGTGGATTGATTTTGTTGTTGTTGTTGTTGTTGTTGTTATTGTTGTTGTTTAGTTTTAGTATTTTGTTTTTTCGGAGAAAGTAAAACCATTAAGTTGAGTGGGTAAGGAGGTGAGAAGAGTCTGGGTGGAGTCGGGAGTGGGGAGAATATGATCAAACTACACTGTATGAAAAAATGTAAATAAAAAAGAGACATTGTTTGCATATATGAATTTTCCAAGGAATTAATTTAAAAGATGTATTTATTTACTACGTGTGTATGAGCTTTTACCTACATGTGAATACGGACATCCAGTGCATGCCTGGATGGTGCTGGAGGAAGTTGCCTAGATGGTTAGATGTCCTGCAAGTGGGAGTACATACACTTGGGAACCATCCAGGCCCTATGCTAGAAACCAAGTCATCCTAACCACTGAGCCATCTCTCTATCCCCATCACCCACTTTCTTGAAGGACATGTGCCTTCAAATTTTGTGCTTATTTAGTTTTGGTCATATCTTTGTGTGTGTGCTTTGTTTTGTTTTGTTTTGTTTTGTTTTTGAAACAGGGTTTCTTCTGTGTAACCCTGGCTGTCCTGGACTCACTTTGTAGACCAGGCTGCCCTTGAACTCACACAGATCTACCTGCCTCTGCTTCCTGAGTGCTGAGACACCACACCCAACTATGTGCACTAATTTTTTGTTGTTGTTTGTTTTTATTTGTTTTTGTTTTTGTTTTTATTTTTTTTTCGAGACAGGGTTTTTCCCTGTAGCCCTGGCTGTCCTGGAACTCACTCTGTAGACCAGGCTGGCTTCGAACTCAGAAACCTGCCTGCCTCTGCCTCCCAAGTGCTGGGATTAAAGGCATGCACCACCACTGCCTGGCACACTAATTTTTTTAAAGCTAGTTTTATATTATTGTTTTATAATTGTTTTCTTTCCTTATGTTATTTTAATACAAGTTCTCAGAATATAGCCCTTGTTGGTCTGGAGCTCTCTACCCTGGGCTGGCCTTAAAACTTACAGATATTCACCTGCCTCTACCTCCAAGTACTCAGATTAAAGGTGTGTGCCTCTATTTGCTGTGTCTATAGTTTGATGCTCGTATCATACCCCAGTCCCCTGAGCACTGGGGTTGTATGTGCACCAACATGCCAAGCTATTTTCAGTTTTCAAAACTACCATGATCTGTCAAGGGCTTAAGCATTTCTCTTGCCTTTGTGATTCATGGTTACTTCTCTAACCTTGAAAAGTCTAGCCATATTCATATCTAATATGCCAATGCTCCTGACATTAGAACATAGAGATGCAACATAGGAAATTGTGATGTCTGCATAGGCTCGTGCCTATTCATGCTTCTCAGATCATAAAGGGCATTATCAGCAGAGGCCTTTAATATGATTCCAGACAGTGGAAGCCCTATATTTTTGTCTTGAATGCACCAGGATTGGCCCACAGTTGAATGTTTTCTGGAGAAGCAGCTAAATCACATTATAGTGAATGAAAGCGAGCCCTTTGTAGATGTAGTCTAGCAACAAGCAGGTCTTGTGGTATATAAAGAGATAAAATAGAACAAAAATGAATAAATTAAAATGGGTCTTTTCTGCCTCATTTACAAGACAATAGTGGAACTTCCAGGTTCAAGGGCATTGTGTATCAGAGTAGATGAGAACTTGCTAGCACCAGCAGAGAAATCCAGAGCTGAAGAGAAATGTCATTACATCACCTACCTTCTCTAATGTAGTGTCAAACGTATGTGTGCAAAAACTGATTTGCTATTTTACTTGAGTAATACTTTAAGTATATGGTATTAAAATGTCTTCATGAGGTCTGGAGAGATGTCAAAACTACAGAATAACTGGCTCGGTAGAATGCTTGCCTTGCATACACCTAGCCATAGGTTTGATCCATAGTACACCACCATACAAGCTGACACATTAATTACTTTTCCTAAAGACCAGAGTCCAGTTCTCAGCACCCACATGGTAACTCTAAACAATCTGTAACTCCAGCCTCAGAGTATCTCATGCCCTCTTGAGTCCACAGAAGCACACGTACAGATAGAATACTCATACACATATAAAAGAATAGTTTCCAAAAAAAGATAGTATAAGATGATAGGTGAACAAATAAACATTAGGAAAGGGTCAATTATGTCCAACTCAAATTCATAAACACCTAATAATAATAATACAGAAGAAAGAAATAATCAGATAATTTAGCTAAGTATTTGAGCAACCAAGGAAACTATCAGAATTACCAAATATTTTCCAATAAATACCCTACTCATTAATATTCTGAATGGTCTAACTACAAGACAAATGATAGCTGATTGGATTTAAAACAACACCCAGTTAAGTTGTTTATATAATTAATAGTTTTAGTGGTAAAGAAATTCAAATAAAAGGATGTAAGTAGATATGCCAAGCAAAACCAGGGAGAGATAGATATACTTGTAACTGATAAGTTAGACTTTGACCCCAAACTCAAATAGATAAGGCAGGCCACAACATATATTCCCTATATTAATATGTAAAGGAATAATCTGTTAAGAATTTAAGAGGGTGGGCCGTGTGGAGGAGGCTAGACAGCAAGCCAGGCTAGACAGCGGCTCACCAGGACGAACCATGGACAGCCAGGGCAGGAAGGTGGTGGTGTGCGACAATGGCACTGGATTTGTGAAGTGTGGATATGCAGGCTCTAACTTTCCAGAACACATCTTCCCAGCTTTGGTTGTAAGACCTATTATCAGATCAACCACCAAAGGGGGAAACATTGAAATCAAGGACCTTATGGTTGGTGATGAGGCAAGTAAGCTGTGTTCCATGTTGGAAGTGAACTACCCTATGGAGAATGGCATCGTGCAGAATTGGGATGACATGAAGCCCCTGTAGGACTACACATTTGGACCAGAGAAACTCAATATAGACACCAGAAACTGCAAGATTTTACTTACAGGACCATCTATGAATCCAACCAAAAACAGAGAGAAGATTGTAAAGGTAATGTTTGAAACTTACCAGATTTCTGGTGTGTATGTAGCCATCCAGGCAGTTCTGACTTTGTATGCTCAATGTTTACTGACTGGTGTAGTAGTGAACTCTGGAGATGGTGTCACTTACATTTGCCCAGTATATGAAGGCTTTTCTCTCCCTCACCTTACAAGGAGGCTGGATATGACTGGGAGGGATATTACCAGGTATCTTATCAAGCTGCTGCTGTTGCAAGGATATGCCTTCAACCATTCTGCTGATTTTGAGACAGTTTTCATGATTAAAGAAAACTTTGTTATGTGGGTTACAATATTGAGCAAGAGCAGAAGCTAGCCGTAGAGACCACAGTGTTAGTTGAGTCATATACACTTCCAGATGGACATATTATTAAGGTTGGAGGAGAAAGATTTGAACACCAGAAACTTTATTTCAGCCTTATTTGATCAATGTTGAGGGGGTTGGTATTGCTTAATTGCTTTTTAACACAATCCAAGCAGCCGACATTGATACCAGATCTGAATTTTACAAGCCCATTGTGCTTTCTGGAGGTTCTACCATGTATTCTGGCCTGCCATGATCGAGGTTGAACAAGAACTTAAACAGCTTTACTTAGAACGAGTTCTGAAAGAAGGTGTGGAAAAACTTTCAAAATTTAAGATCCAAATTGAAGACCCACCCCGCAGGAAGCACGTGGTGTTCTTGAGTGGCACATATCCTAGCAGACCTCATGACATACAAAAACAACTTTTGGATGACCAGACAAGAGTACCAAGAAAACGGTGTCTGCGTGCTGGAGAAAGTCGATGTAACTGTTGGATAAAATGGCAGGCTTGTCCCCATCACGCCTCTAATGCTTTTTCTTTTTCCCTTTAAAAAATTTTTTTTCTTTATTGCCAATCTTTGAAGTCATTCAACTCCAGGACTGAAAGAGGCTCTCTGTCCCTTTTGACAGAAAGGTCAAGTTTTTCTCTATCTTGGGGAAGCATTGCTAAATTCTTGTTAATATGGGTAAATCTGGTTGTTTAAGGCAACCAGTTCTCTGCAGACATTACCAGGGCGAGGGGTTGCTGCTGCTCTGTCTCTTTCTTTGTAGGCATTTAGAACTTCTTGTAGGCTTCCAATTTTTGCTTTCTTGCTCTAATGCTGCTAGTTTTAGTTTTAGTTTTAGTTTTAGTTTTAGTTTTAGTTTTAGTTTTAGTTTTAGGACAGTAGGTGGTATGTCTTTATTAGCATAAGAAAAAACTTTCACAGGAGCTTTTACATATTCTGGGTTGGGGTGGTACAGGGTGGGTGGGCAGCCTGAGCCCAGGAGGGCCTTTCTTCTGTAGTGTTAGCTTTCAGCAGTTAGCTGATGTTACTTTTTAAGTACTCTGACGTGTCTCCTAGTAACATCTTAGGGAAATATTAAGCTCACAAATAAGGTGTTTGGGGTAGAGTTTTATGTGATGGAACAAATGGGTGGTCTTTCTGTTGTGATTTTTGAGGTTTTCTGCTTCTGGGTACAAAAGACAAATGAACTTCATTTACAGTACTCAGTAATGAATGAGACAGGGTTTCTCTGTATAGACCTGGCTGTCCTGAAACTCACTTTGTAGACCAGGCTGGCCTCGAACTCAGAAACCTGCCTGCCTCTGCCTCCCAAGTGCTGGGATTAAAGGCGTGCGCCACCAACGGCCGGGCAAAAAAAATAACATTTTAAAGGAAATGCTTTTGTTAGGTCAAATTACAGATAGAAAATCGTGCAAGCGGGCTGGTGAGATGGCTCAGTGGGTAAGAGCACCGGACTGCTCTTCCGAAGCAACCACATGGTGACTCACAACCATCTGTAATGAGATCTGACTCCCTCTTCTGGAATGTCTGAAGACAGCTACAGTGTACTTACATATAATAAATAAATAAATCTTTAAAAAAATTTTAAAAAAGAAAAAAGAAAATCCCAACTAATAACCAAAACACGAGTTTAAAAAAAAAAAAAAGAAAAGAAAAGAAAAGAAAATCGCGCAAGGGCCGGCATTTTCTAATGCTGTGGTTTTTCCTGGAAGCACTAAGGTAACGAACCAACCAAGTTCCATTCTTAAAAAGTTGTACTTTTATGTTCCTGATCAGTGCTTCTCAACAAGAGCTACTGTAATTCATAGCCATGTGTTAATTATATTGTTGTATTAACATTAACATTGGGACTTGGTGCCAGTTGTCTTCTTTTGTTTTTTTCATGAGACTTGGGACTAAAATTTTAGCAACAACAACCACAATAGAAAATTTACCAGTAGTTAACCATGTCTGTACAGTTGTGGAGGCTACTTCCCAGCCCTCTTTGGTTCTTGCAGGAAAAGTGTTTGCAGACCTGTCAGGAAATCCTACTTCTGAGTCCTGTTGGTATTGTTTGTCAGCTCAGAAAGAATCAGGTGGTACCCAAGCCTTTCTAACGTTAAAAAATGAAATGAGAAGCTGTATCACACAAAATACAAAATGATGATTCTGAGAGAAATATTTTCCTTCATTTCAAATGTTCTTTACTAATGATGAATTTGAAAGAATGGCTTTTTTCTTTTGTTTCTTTCTTTTTGGATGCTTAAAATCAGAATTTTTAATGGATTTTTTAAAGGTAGCTTTAAAATTAGTTTATATGCAAAAGAAAGTTTGTCTTAATAATGCAGCTTCTGTGATGTTAAGTATTTTTGCCAGTTTTACCTCAATTTGAACAAATAGGAGAAGTCTGTGTGCATGCTGTGTGCATGCTGGACATGCTCAGTACACACGACAGCCCGCCAGTGCGGTGCCGGCTGCTCGGTGTTGGGTGCCTGACTCAAAGTCACAGTGAAATTCCTAAGTGTTCCTAAATCATGTTGTCAAATTCTCCATTCTCAGGAGTTCTCAGCCCATTACCTGCTGTACATAGGACTGGTACCAAGGACCATTGAGTGTAGAAAAATGATCAACTCTTGGCTTTGACCATGGCTTTAAACAAAGGAGTGAAAACAAGAAAGAATAGGATAGAATCTTGAATAAAACAGTGAAAGAACATTATTCTTTGTACCTTGAATATAGAATTTGTTTTTATTTTATAATTCTGCTAACAAACATGACTGTTAAAATGATATGTTTGTATCATTTATTTAGAAATTCCATTTTATAGTTTTCCTATTCTAAGGTGAAATAATGGATTTAATAATTTGGGAGTTCGGACATACTGTATTCTATTGGAGGTGCCAGGTTTGAGTCCTTCAAAAAAAAAAAAAGAATTTAGTAATATGGGGCTGGTGAGATGGCTCAGCAATTAAGAGAGCTGACTGCTCTTCAGAAGGCCCTGAGTTCAAATCCCGGAAACCACATGGTGGCTCACAACCATCTGTAATGAGAACTGACATCCTCTCCCGGTGCATCTGAGGTCAGCTAGAGTGTACTTACGTGTAAAAATAAGTCTTTGGGTCAGAGCAAGCAGAGACTGAGTGAGCAAGGCTAACCAGAGGGAGCAGGGTTGACTAGAGCGAGCAGAGGTCCTAAAAATTCAATTCGCAACAACCACATTAAGGCTCACAACCATCTGTACACCTAGCTACAGTGTACTCACATACATAAAATAAATAAATAAATCTTAAAAAAAATAAATTTAATAGTGTAAATATATGTGCACCAAATATTAAGGTATATAATTTCATAAATCTAGCCATGAAAGACAAATAAGCCAGATACATTAATAGTGATTTCAATATATCACTGTTACCAAAAATCTGCAACCCAGATTTTAAAAAATCAGGAAGAAAATGCAGAGTTAAATCATACCAGACTTAACAGAAATTTCCAGAATATTGCATGCAACAGCTGTGGAATATACATTCTTCTCAGCAGCTCATGGAACATTCTCTAAATTAAATCATGCTATAGGCATTAGATAACATCTTCACAAGTACAAAAGAATCAAGATCATCTCTTGTTCCTGATCATATCATAGCTGACTAGAAATGGGGGTTGGACTGGTAATAAGAACACATGCTCCACTATGTTCATAGCAGGCTTATTTATAATAGCAAGAAGCTGGAAAGAACCCAGATGTCCCTCAACAGAGAAATGGATAAAGAAAATGTGGTACATTTACACAATGGAGTACTACTCAGCTATTAACAATGAATTTATGAAATTCCTAGGCAAATGGATGAAATCTGGAGGGTATCATCCTGAGTGAGGTAACCCAAACACAAAAGAACTCACATGATATGCACTCACTGATAAGTGGATATTAGCCCAGAAACTTAGAATACCCAAGATACAATTTGCAAAACACATGAAATTCAAGAAGAACGAAGACCAAAGTGTGGACACTTCACCCCTTCTTACAAGTGGGAACAAAACACCCATGGGAGGAGTTACAGAGACAAAGTTTGGAGCTAAGATGAAAGGATGGACAATCTAGAGACTGTCCCACCCAGGAATCCATCCCATAATCAGCCACCAAACGCAGCCACTATTGCATATGCCAGCAAGATTTTGCTGAAAGGACCCTGATATAGCTGTCTCTTGTGAGGCTATGCCAGTGCCTGGCAAACACAGAAGTGGATGCTCACAGTCAGCTATTGGATGGAACACAGGGCCCCCAATGGAGGAGCTAGAGAAAGTACCCAAGGAGCTGAAGGGTTCTGCAACCCTATAGGTGGAACAACAATATGAACTAACCAGTACCCCCGGAGCTCATGTCTCTAGCTGCATATGTAGCAGAAGATGGCCTAGTCGGCCATCACTGGGAAGAGAGGCCCCTTGGTATTGCAAACTTTATATGCCCTAGTACAGGGGAATGCCAGGGCCAAGAAGTGGGAGTGGGTGGATAGGGGAGCAGGGCAGAGGGAGGGTATAGGGAACTTTCAGGATAGCATTTGAAATGTAAATGAAGAAAATACCTAATAAAAATTGGAAAAAGGGAAAAAAAGAAATGGGGGTTGGAGAAATAGCTCAGAAGAAATAAGAGCACTGGCTGTTTGTTTGTTTGTTTGTTTGTTTTTTCAGAGAGCCCAAATTCAATTCCCATCACCTAAATGGCAGCTCACAACTATCTGTAACTCCAGTTCCAGGAGACTCAACACCTTTATACATGCATGCAGGTAAGACACCAGTACATATGAAATGAAAACAAAGAAATTAAGAAGTAATGAAATTAAACTGGATATCAACAGACAAAAACTGTACAAGGAAAAGGTAGTTTGACCAGTACCCCGAAGAGATCAATGTGTCATTAAAGCATTCAGGGGGGAAAAATAAAACTCTTGAACAAAGGCACAACTTACAAGGACATTCGACGTATACCATACCCGGTTCTAAAGAAAGCTGGCAGTTATGAGTGCTATATTAATTACCTTTCTTATTGCTGTGGGAGAATACTTGCAGAACCATCATAGGAGACTTGAGGTTTATTTTGGCTTATGTATGGTTCAGGGCTTGGAATCCTTAACAGGGAAGAAGACAATGTAAAGGGACCAGGTCTACACCCCTTCATGCACACACAAATTAATTAAAATTTAAAACCGTCTACTAGAGAATCTGAGACATGATAAACACTTTCATCAAATTACCTAGATAGATCATTGACCTAGAAAGATCTAAGAGATGGGGGGTTCCTGTGGTTCATAGCTGAGTAAAACCATGGACACCTTTTCTCCCCCAGCAGCGTTCAAGTACCTTATGTAACTCTAAAAGCCAGTCTGCTGGAAGGAAAACTCTTTATATCTGCAATCAACATGTGTTATCTTCAGCAATAGTGTCTTAGTCTCTAACTCTGATGAGGAAGGAAGAAGGGTGGCAGAAGCTTCTAACTTTTAGATGCTCTGGTTCTTCCCTGTCCAACGACTCAGAAGGCGTTATCTCACTTTGCTATTGGGATTTTTGTTTAATAACTCCTAGCTTCTAGTAGGCAAGATACACACACTGGTGCAATACTGGCATGACTATGATGGAGCAACCAATCACACTGTTTGTATTATAGGTCCATTCCCAAGGAATCCTACAAATCTGACCAAAAAACCATGCTAGAAGGGGAATGCACCAGTCCTCGCATGGGAACTTAACATTGCTATTTTGGAAAACAAGCATACCATTAAATTACTGGTTAAATATTTTTATTTGTCCTCATGGATAAATGCTACCTCCCCCCTTACTTAGAGAAGCCCCTCTTCCTTAAATGGCAATGACTGAAGAGGCTTCTCATTTCTCAAAATAATGACATCATCTATTTACCCTTTAAATTTTAATTTAAATTTTACTTCTTTGTGAATGGATGTTTTGCCTGTATACTGTGTATGTGCCTGGAGTTGCTAATCCTAAGGATTTGAGGAGAAATACCACTGACCTAAATTATCATAGCCAAATTAATTAAACAACCAAGTAAATAATGCAAGTGCTTTTATTTGTGTATACCAGGTGCCTCCCTGGTGCGGTTCAAGTGGTCAGCATTGGGCATTGGCAAAATAGGGGTTTTATAGTCAGGGGTGGGGTGTTTCCAAATAGGGCATTTTGCAGGCAAATAGGAAGGGTTACAGAAGCCTAACAAGTTGGTCATGACAACAACCTCTTGTGAAATAAAGATATGATTGCAAGGTGATTATAACAAGGCAATCATAACAAGATAGTCATGATAGCCTTCTGAAAGAAAGGCATGGTTGCTATTACCTGAAACAGGCAGGACAGAACCATTTGTGGTTAAGGTTACAGGACAATCTATGAGAAACATAGTTAATAAAAAACAGGAATGAACCTAGTTTGTCTTTATGAGAAGATGGCTTTCAAGCCTAAGATGGAGGCAGGCTAGTTCATCAGTGTCCACAGAGGCCAGGAGAGTCACAAACTGTTGTAAGCTGCTACATGGCTGCTGGGAACTGAAACCATGTCCTCTGATGAACAGCAAGGGCTCTTAATCACTAAGACATCTTTAGCATTCATGGATGTTTATAATACAATCTGGTTGTTCTCTCCATTGTGAGAGACCAAACTGTGGGAAACCAGACCCTCAACAACTCTCACCCTGAAGATCCGGCTGACCCTTTGATGGGAGCAGTGGCACCCCCCTCCTTCTTGTCTCCACTTGGCACCTGGGACTATTTAGATAGAGCCTGCATTCCAAGATAAGCTGCAAGATGTCTGAAGCCTGCACTCAGCATCCTCCCCAGATGTCCATTTCTGTGCTTTGATTGTTCCCCCTCGGCCCCTCCCTATTTTCTCTCACTGTGTGCTTATAATCAGGCTCCCAGCCTCCATTAAACAGACCTTGACAACTCTTTGCTGGTCTCGCTCCCTTTTCTCACTCATTTCTTTTACAGGGTTGGTCCCCCTCGATCTCACAAATAACTATGTCCCGCAGGTCAGGATACTCCACCAACCATTTTACCATCCTGGGATTTCTGTCAACTCTCTTCTCCCTACAGACCTATTTGACAAATCTCTGTTATTGATGTTGTTGTTGTTATTGTTGTTTAAATTTTGTGATCAAGTGAATTCAACCAGAGTTATATATTTGACCATCAGCTTAAAGTTACTCACTGGAGTTTTGTGGGCTCAACAGTAGGCAATAATTTCACTTCTCCCATAATGTATTCATAGCCAATAGTGAAGAGTAGACACCTCCTTGGGCATCTCCTCTATCCATGCCTGACAGTCACAGCACCCACATTGACTGGAAAAAGAATTCTAAGATTAAGGCTGAAAGTAGCATTTATCTATGAGTATAAGCAAGTACTTAGTAAGAAATTTATGCTATCTTTATTTAGGTAGATGATAGTATTAAGTTTTGGTCTAGGGCCTGTGACTTCCAGACATTAAGGGTTGTAACCTGCCCCCCTCAGCCTGAAATCTGGCTGATCAGGTTTGACTGTTAGCACCAGGAGAGCATCGGGGGTGGAGCCTGCCACCCTATCATTCTGCCACTCCCACTGCTGCTCCTGCCTACCTAGCTGTTCCAGAGCCAACATGTGGTCACCTGAAACTGGACTCCAAGGATGATTTGGCGGAAATGGGCCCCTCCCCCCTTCTTCATAACCTGGTGTTCCGAATAGTAAAATTGAACTTTGATCAGAACCTTTGTCTTAGCTTCATTCTTTCTCTCGTCCATCTAGTTCCCTCTCTTTCAGCCCGAGTCTGCAGCTTCAGCCATACCCTGTTCCTCGAGAGCCGCTGGACGGCACCCAACAGTTTGTCGCCTGAACAGGGACCTGAGGAATGGCGGAAGGACGCTGAGAGAACGCTGTCCATGTGGAGCTCCACGGGAAAAGCAAAGGGTCTTTCATATCAGGCACCGGAGCAACAAACAGGTCACATGCTAGCATTAGCTTAAAACTTCATTTTTTAAAGTGTTGCTGAGGGTGAGGTAAGATACGAACTAAGCTTGAATCTGCACTAACCCAACACTAGTTCTGCTTTGGTCAGCAGCGAATTAATCGGAACTAGAAACTGGAATCAGGCAGTTGTCCCCAGCTTTCAAAAGCTGTTTTAGGTGAGAGAAAGTAGGGTGTGAAGTTATGGATCAGGCAGTCGTCCTCAGCTTCCAGGAGCTGTTTCAGGCAAGAAGAGTAGGGCTTGAAGTACAATTGATAAGAAATTTTTTAGATAGGATAGATTTTTGTTGCCCATGGTTCAAGGAAGAAGAAACAGTAGATTACAGAACCTGGGAGAAAGTTGGTGAGGCCTTGAAAATCACTCAGGCAGATAATTTCACCTTAGGCCTCTGGGCACTCCTAAAAGATGCTATTGAAAAGGTGATCTCTTGGGGGTCGGACTGTACCCAGGCAGAGCTTGTAGAATCTCAGGAAGAGTGCCTATCGGAAAGGGTCTTCTCAGAAAAGGGTCCTCTTAGCTCTAAATTTGATAAATGTGGAAACTCTGATGATGAACTAATTTCAGACAAAGATCACTCAGATAGAGGAGCTGCCCATTATTTTGATGAGAATTGGCCTTCTTTTGAGTCTTCCTCTCCACCTATGGTCCCCACCTCGGGAGGTGCTACTCATAGGGACACGCAACTAAGCAAATTAGAGTTTGAAATTAGGCTTCAGAAGTTGACTAATGAGCTTCAGGAGCTAAAAAGGATGTCAGAAGCGGGGAAGAGTAACTCTTCTGAAGTTCACCAGGTGCCGCTAGAAAGACCTGTGAGTCAGGCTCGTGGGAGAGGACAGAATAGGTCTGATATGCTAGCCTTTCCTGTGGTCGAGGTAGTTGATCAGCAAGATACTAGAGTCAGACATTACCAGACTTTGGATTTCAAGTTGATAAAGGAGTTAAAACAGCTGTTGTGCAATAAGACCCTTCAGCCCCATTCACTCAAGCATTACTGGATATACTTTTGGAGTCACACTTAACCCCCCCTAGATTTGAAGACTCTTTGTAAGGCTACCCTGTCAGAAGGAGATTTTTTGCTTTGGGATTCTGAATGGCGAGACACCAGTAAGGGAACTGCTGCTTTAAATGCTCAGGCTGGTAATTTAGACTGGGATAAAAACATGCTTTTAGGAGAGGGTCCATATGAGGGACAGACAAATCAGATTGATTTTCCCGTTGCAGTGTACACGCAGATCGCTGCGGCTGCTTGCCGTGCTTGGGGATTGTTACCAGTTAGAAGGGATATTGGTGGGAGTTTAGCTAGCATTCGGCAGAGTTCTGATGAGCCTTACCAAATCTTTGTGGACAGGCTTTTGATAATGGCAGCTAGTAGAATCCTTGGAAAGTCGAACACGGGAAGTCCTTTCATTATGCAATTGGCTTATGAGAATGCTAACGTGACCCACGCTACCGTCTCGCCAGCAAAACGCACGCAGGCCACTCGGATCCTTCTGCAGTACAGCTTTAATACATCTCGAGAGATAGATGATCAGCTTCAGGAGAGGAGACCCAGAGAGCAGAAAACCCTTCCCTTTTATAGGCTGCGAAAAAAACGGTTGGAGATGTGCACCACTGGGATTGGCTGCCCACTATCAGTCAGTTAACGCCACGAGAAAGGCAGGGCTCAGGTAATGGAACGATACCCTGACGCCTGCGCACATTTTACTACGAGCAACGGATGTCAGCGCCATCTTGTAATGGCGACTGTGAGGGCGGCTCCTCACATTTCCCCCTTTTCTTTTATTTAGAAGCAACAGGCCACCCAGTACTGAGAGTGGAGATAGAGGTCAAATCACCAGTGTGCAAGCATAGGGGCCTTACACAAAACCTCCTCCCAGTCTCGTCACCCAGAGGGGTTTTGGTCTGCTCCCATGTCGTTTTTCCTGCGGGAAGGACACTTGGACACTCAACCTTCATACAAGATGACATGTCTCCCTAGAATAGGCTCATTTTATGCCGCAGAGCCTTTCTACTGCAGTGCTTAGCCGTACAACTCTCCCGGGCTGCTGAAGCACACTCACTCTGTCCCGTGCAATGAGACTAGCCTCGTGGGGTGCAAGAGCTGAGCAGCCAGCGACCTATTGCTTAAGTATCAATAATCATATATTGGGGGAGGCACCATGCTCCAAAGCAACAAGCGCCTGGGTTACTACCATCCTGTCCCTCCTTGTTTGGGCTTTAAGTTTGCAGATCATCCATAGTAGGAGCAGTACTCCACCGCACACAGCCACTCCAAACAAATCCACCCCCACCCATTCCTTGAAGTAGGAGAATGCTGCCGAAATCCAGGTCCTTCCATCAATGACAGGTCAAGACGTGTCGAATTGACTTGTAAGACAGCGATCCTCAGCTCCCAGAGTGTCTGTTCAAATTCTATGGTCCAATTCTGTAACAAATAATGAAACAAAGCCTTTGACAGGTTAGTTGCTCTTATAAAATTCTCAAATTGTACTGAGGTGATACCGAGGCTAGGCAGCTTATGTTCGCAACTCAGCTAAGCCATTTGCCACAGGATATCCACCTGTTCTTGGACCAGATCGATCCGTTGGTTTACCAACATGAGGCCTCCCTATATCTGGGAGTTGGCTGTGGCCTGCCTGTCCAGGGCGATGTCACTCTTGCCGAAAGGTCATTGATGGTTTGCGTTGTCTGAACCGTAGCAGACAAGGCAAGGGCCGAAGCAGTGATAGAGGCAGCTATTGCTGCTGTTGCTACCAAGACAACTATAATAGCAGAGATTCTAAAATCTCTCTTTTCTTTAAATAAGCTTAAACTGCTCACTTGTGCACTGTGCATGACAGGCATGGGCAGGGAAAGGTGGACATAATACCCAACGCAATTCCCCTGATATACTAGGAACCAGGATCTCCGGTAGAAGGGTCAGTATCCATCATTGTTTCAGTATTCCCTCTTTTGTCCACATCTTCTGAAGGGGAGATCCTTCGGGTGAGGCGTTCTGGAACCCAAAGAGGATTGTCTTCTTCCTGTGGAAAAACACAAATAGCTCCCCTGGATCTTATTAAAATAGGATCCGGGCCTCTCCATTTTCCGGTTAAGACATCCTTCCATTTGATCATTTCTCTAGGTCTGTTTGGTTCCGAACAGTGACGATCAGCCGCAGTGCGGCCTTGTTCATCAAGATTCAAAAAATTAAGAGTAAAGAGGGCCATAGAGACGGCCACTCTCGGTGTTAAGGGCAGAGCCTCATCGACTCCCCCTTTCTGTTTGATTAGGTAAGATTTAAGAGTGCGGTGGGCACATTCCACAATGCCTTGTCCCTGAGGGTTGTATGGCAAACCAGTTAAATGAGTTACATTCATCTGGCGACAGAACTGTCGAAATTTTTGAGAGGTGTAGGCCGGTCCATTATCTGTTTTAAGAATTTTGGGTTGTCCCCAAGCACTCCAGGCTTCAAGGCAATGTTGAATTACATGTGAGGCCTTTTCCCCCGTAAGAGGCGAGGCAAAAATGATACCAGAACAAGTATCCACAGAAACATGCAGGTATTGAAGCCTCCTAAAGGAGGAAATGTGTGTTACATCCATCTGCCAGACTTGTAGTGGTTGAATTCCCCGTGGGTTAACCCCGACATGTGGCACTGGCAAGAACTGGCAACAGTTTTGACACTGAGTAACTATTTCCCTAGCATACTTTCTGGTCAATGCAAAGCGACGGCGCAAGGTTTCAGCCGTCACATGGAATTGTTTGTGAAAATTTCTTGCAGCATCCACTTGGGATGAAAGGGCAGCAGCCACAACCCTGGTGGCTCGGTCTGCGAGATCATTGCCTCTGGATATGGACCCAGGGAGACCTGAATGTGCTCTAACATGGGTGATATAAACAGGAAATCTCCTATGTAATAAAACAGCTTGTATTTTTTGAAAAATATCAGCGACTTTACTGGATGATTTTATTACCCCAGCAGCCTCTAGAAGGTTAACTGCATTGACCACATAGGAGGAATCTGACACAATGTTAAGCGGTCCCGGGAAGGCCTTAAGGACCTCCAAAACCACCAAACACTCCACAATCTGAGTGAAGTTTCATTATATTGTTTAGACACTATTTTGTTATTGGTCACATAAGCGCCTACACCAGTTTTTGACCCATCTGTATACACTATGATTCCCTCTGGAAGCGGATTTTTTGCTGTCACCTGTGGAAACACTATGGCCTGATTCAGGGCAAATTGTAAAATTGGATGTCTAGGATAATGATTGTCAATTTGTCCTGAAAAGGAGGTGACTAATACTGCCCAGTCATCAGATGTAGCTGCAAGGACCTGAACTTGTGTGGCAGTATAGGGAACAATTAGCAATTTAGGATCTCATCCAAAATGAGTGACTGCTGCTTTTAAGCCACGAAGCGCAAGTTGCGCAACGGCGTTAGGATACCAATCGATTACTCTTGCCAGAGAAGCATTGGGATGGATCCATAATAATGGTCCATCTTGCCACAATACAGCAGTTGGTAACTGAGCTGTCTTAAAGACACACAAGTTGAAAGGTTGTGATTCCTCAATACGCTGTAACTGGGCATTTTGTAAGGCATTCTCTACTACTTGCAAGGCTTTATTAGCCGCAGGAGTAAGGGGTCTGGGGGAGGAGATATGTGAATCCCCCTTTAAAATATCAAATAAAGGTTTAAGCTCGGCAGAGGAAATCTTTAAAAAAGGCCTAAGCCAATTTATACTCCCCAATAACTTTTGAAAATCATTAAGAGTATGTAAATGATCTCTGCGAATTTCCAATTTTTGAGGAAGTATCTTATCTGGGAAAATAATGGTTCCCAGAAAGGAACCCACTTCTGAAATCTGAACCTTTTCTGCAGCTATCTGCAGTCCCCATTGGTTTAACATTTTTATCAAAAATGAATAGGATTTTTGTAAAAGCATCATATCTTTATGGCACAGAAGAATATCATCCATATAATGTAATAACAGTAAGGAGGGAAAATATTGTCTCACAGGTTCTAATGCTGCCTGTACAAAAAGCTGGCACATAGTGGGGCTATTTGCCATGCCCTGAGGGAGGACTTTCCACTGGAACCTCTTATCAGGCTCCATATGATTAAGGGCTGGAATTGTAAAAGCAAATCTTGGTCGATCTTGGTGACACAAAGGGATGGAAAAGAAACAGTCTTTAATGTCTAAAATGACAATTTTCCATTGCTTAGGCAGGGCAGTTAACAGAGGTAAACCCCGCTGGATTGAGCCGAAAAGGTTCATTTGTGCATTAATTGCTCAAAGATCATGAAGTAACCTCCATTTGCCTGATTTCTTTTTTATGGCAAAAATTGGAGTATTCCACGGGGACGTGGAAGGTTCCAAATGTCTGAGCTGCACCTGTTCTGTAACTAGCTTGTTGACTGCCTCAAATTTTTCAGAGGATAGCGGCCATTGGGAGACCCACACGGGTTCCTCTGTTACCCAGGGGATGGGTCTTGTAACCCCAATGGCCCCTAGGAAAAACCCAAGCCCCGTCTACCTGGGTTACCGTTGTGGGAGACAGGCTCAAGTCTACCTTGTTCTTTGCTTCCCAATCCCTTTCCCTTTGTGTACCCCATCTTCTTCATAATATTAGTGGTCTGAACTGAGTATTCATTGGTTAATGTGATTCCCATCTCAGAAAGCACATCTCTGCCCCATAGGTTTATCGGCAGTGGGAGCACATATGGAGTAAATAGGCCCCTCTGTCCTTCTGAGGTTTGCCATGTCAGGGTGGATGAACTAATCGCTGGGCAAGATTGATAACCCAGGCCTTGTAAAGAATGAGAAGATTTTGTAACAGGCCAGCTCTTGGGCCACCAGTAAGATGAAATGATACTCTTATCTGCCCCAGTGTCCATAATCCCCTCAAAATCTTTGTCATTAATAAAAAGATGTAGAGTAGGCCTGGCATTCAAAGGCATAACTAGATAGGCTGAATCGGGGCCAGAAGAACCCATACCTCTCAATTCTTTTATGTTATCTTCATCCTTATCAAGGCTGGGCAAGAATATTAATTGTGCAATTCTATCTCCTGGGCTAATGGAAAAAATACCTTGGGGGCAGGAGCAAAGGACTTGAATGTCTTGCAGGTGTTGGTGGTCCACTACTCCAGGATGAACCACAAGGCCTTGCAAAGTGAGAGATCCTCGCCCAACAATGAGACCCATAGTCCGAGGGGGTAAGGGTCCAGGAGACTTAACAGGAATTGGTTGCACATTCATTTGGGGCATGAGTAAAAAACTGGAGGTGGCGCGCAAGTCCACTCCTGTAACTCGTCGGGTGTTATCTCCTCTGTCCTGCTCTGGCTTCTGACAAAACGGCTCCCATATTTGTGAGGGCCCTGGGATCGGGGGCCCAGCACCCCGTTTTTTGACTGTGAGGGATTAACTTCACCTATCGGGGGCAGGAGTCTGCCTTTTATATCTCTGACAGAGCAGCATTCACTAGCCTTGTGATAGCCCTTTCTGCAGCGGGAGCAGAGAACAGCTCCTCTTGCACGTTCAAGTACAGGGCAATCTCTTTTCAAATGTCCAGCTTTCCCACAATTGAAACACGCCTTTTGTTTGTTGAAATTAGGACGCCTCTGAGATTGCAATATAGCCGCGGCTAGTCCCGCGTTGGTGAGAGGCCCTCCTAGCTCCCTACATATCTTAAGCCAGTCTTGTACCCCCTTTTTCTTTCTTGGCATGATGGCTGCCCTGCACTCTTGGGTGGCTTGCTCATAAATGAGCTGTTCAATTAGAGGCATGGCTTGCTCGGAGTCGCCAAAGACCCGGGCTGCAGCCTCAGTCATTCTTGCCACAAAATCAGAGAATGCTTCCTGGGGGCCCTGAACGATCTTTGTAAGGTGACCCCCAGCCTCCCCTTTTCTTGTAAGTGCCTTCCAAGCCTTGACCGCAGCTGCCCCTATCTGGGCGTATGCCCCCCAAGGATAGTTAATTTGATTGGTGGCATACTGCCCTTGGCCGGTCAACAATTCAAAGGTCCATTGTCTTTGGTTGTCATCAACTGCTGTGGTATTGACCCTGGCCTGATTTTGGGCCACATCATACCATAGAGCTTTCCATTCCATATATTGTCCCATATTAGGGAGTGTAGCCTTTGCTATCATTTGCCAATCTGACGGGGTCATGGCCATATTAGCGAATCTCTCGACCTGAACCAGAGTAAAATTGGCACTGACCCCATAGTTACGGACAGATTCAGCAAGTTCTTTAAGGTGTTTATAGTCCACTGGGGCATGCATACGCCCCGCCTCCCCAGTATCAAAGACTGGAAATGCCATCTGTATCTTTTTTAACTCTTCCTGAGGAAAAAAAGAGTTAGCACTACCCTGCAATTCATAAAGTGGTGGCGCTGTGGGCACAGTAGCTGATATGCTACCCTTTTTGTTACTTCTTGATCGCGACCATCGGTCAGGGTTATATCTTTGTTCTTTATATTTTGCTGCCTCCTCCTCTAATTTAGCCTCCTCACTGGGGTCTAGATCTTCGGACCCTGAACTATCAATCTCTAAGGCCTCCAAGTCATGGATAGGATAAAAATTAGTATAAGGCTTTTTCTTAGTAGAGGGCTCAGTTTCACTGCCCTTCTTTTTCTCTCCCCTTCCTTCTGAATCCTGGGGAGGTCTTTTTTTTCTTAGACATGTCTTTTTTTGAGCTCTTATTCTCTCGCTCCGTTCGGTTTCTGACATACTGTCCTGAACCTCTTCTAGTGTTCCCTGTCCCTCCACAATGGCGGGTCGGCAGGTTTCATCCTCTAGACAGTTTTTTATCAGCTTCCAAATTGCCTTGGTGCCTAGGCGTAAGTCTCCCTCTTCATGCTTACGGTCAAGGTCCCTTCCTAGCTTATTCCATGAGGCTACAGTTAGAGACCCCGAACAGGCATACCAGGGAGCAACGCGATCCACCTCCTTAACAAAATTCTGCAGCGTACGGGAGGTGACCTGCAGATCACATTGCTTTATCACTGCCTGTAATGCAGTGATCACTGACTGTGAAGAGCCCATGATAGAATGAGTACCTGCGGCTGATCTACGCCCGACTTATGGTACTCCTTAAGCAAAGCTGAAAGTAAACACGGTGCTCCGCTCCCTTATCTATGGAAAGCTTACAAGATACCTCGGTGCTGCCGCTTATCTACGTCGGACTGACCACACCTCAAATTTCAACACCAGCCTCGATGGACAAAATAAGAATTTCAGCACCAGCCTCGATGGACAGAAAATTTTAGCACCAGCCTCGATGGACAGAAAATTTTAGCACCAGCCTTGATGGATAGCAATTTTCAGCACCAGCCTCGATGGATAACAAATTTCAGCACCAGCCTCAATGGACAGCAACCAAGACTAACGCTTCTACCGCCCCTTCTTAGGGTGAAAACCGAAATCAAAAGAGATAAGAGGTTCACGATCAGATATATCTCTCCGAACTCACCTTTTCCCTGCAGTTCTGAATCCGCCCCGTCTCCGGGGGTTCTCCCCAACGCCGGCGATGTTAATTCCCGGGATTCCGGCAACCAGATGACCCACGCTACAGTCTTGCCAGCAAAACGCACGCAGGCCACTCGGATCCTTCTGCAGTACAGCTTTAATACATCTCGAGAGATAGATGATCAGCTTCAGGAGAGGAGACCCAGAGAGCAGAAAACCCTTCCCTTTTATAGGCTGCGAAAAAAACGGTTGGAGATGTGCACCACTGGGATTGGCTGCCCACTATCAGTCAGTTAACGCCACGAGAAAGGCAGGGCTCAGGTAATGGAACGATACTCTGACGCCTGCGCACATTTTACTACGAGCAACGGATGTCAGCGCCATCTTGTAACGGCGACTGTGAGGGCGGCTCCTCACACTAACGCAATGTGCCAAGCTGCGATTCAACCGCACAAAGGACAGACAGATTTGGTGGGATATGTCCTTCTTTGAGCAGACATTGGGCCATCTTGTGCAACTTCACAGGGGACCCACGTACAAGCAATGTTCTCTCGGAAATGAGGGAATAATGCATGTTTTAAATGTAGAAGTTTGGATCATTTTAAAAGTAATTGTCCTAAGAACAAAGGTGCCAAGAGTGGGCAAGCAGGCCGTGACCCAGGAATTTGTCCCCGGTGCAGAAAAGGCAACCACTGGGCTAGGGTGTGCACGTCTAAGCCAGGCATTCTGAGCCACCCAGTGCCGGGAAACAAGGGAAGGGGTCAGCCCCAGACCCCGACTTACTCGAAGAAAACAGCTTATGGGGCTATAAATCTGCTGCCCAGCCAAAAAGATCAGTTTTTGAGCTTGTCAGGTCAAACCCAGGATATGCAATACTGGACCTCTGTTCCACCATCCACTCAGTATTAATCCCAGAAATGGGAGTCCAAACTCTGCCTACTGGAGTCTTTGGACCTCTACCTGTAGAAACTTGTGGATTTCTTTTAGGACGAAGCAGTTCTATTGTAAAAGGCCTGCAGATTTATCCAGGTGTTATAAGTAATGATTATGAGGGAGAAATTAAAATCATAGCTGCTTCCCCCTCATGGTGTTATAACTTTACCCACTAATCAGAGAATTGCTCAACTTACTTTGATCCCTTTACATCAGTCACCATATAGATTCTTTAAAAATGAGAGAGGACAAGATGGCTTTGAATCCTCTGGTGTTGATTGGGTTCAAACTATTACTAATCAGAGACCTAACCTTAAATTGGCATTTGATGGAAAAAGCTTTGAAGGATTAATAGATATTGGAGCCGATGTAACGATTATAAGAGGGCAGGACTGGCCCTCAAACTGGCCCTTGACTGATTCCTTAACTCACCTTCAAGGAATTGGGTACGCTAGTAACCCAAAACATAGTTCCAAATTGCTAACCTGGAGAGATGGGGATGGAAAATCAGGAAAAATTCAGCTGTATGTTATGTCAAATTTGCCTGTAACTCTATGGGGAAGGGATCTCTTGTCACAGATGGGCGTTATAATGTACAGTCCTAATGAGGTGATGATTAAGCAGATGTTCAGGCAGGAACCTCTGCCTGGTCATGGACTAAAAAAGAAGGGACAAGGAATTAAGGCTTTTGAGGATCCTAAACCTCACTCTAACACAAGAGGTTTAGAGTATTTTCAGTAGTGGCCACTATCTTGCCTGCATCCCATGCCGATAAAATCCAATGGCTTAATGATATTCCAGTGTGGGTGGATTAGTGGTCTTTACCTAAAGAAAAAATAGAAGCTGCTTCTTCGCTAGTGCAGGAGCAGTTAGAAGCAGGACATTTAGTAGAATCTCAGTCTCCTTGTAATACACCAATTTTCATTATCAAGAAAAAATAATCTGGTAAATGGAGACTGTTACAAGATTTATGAAAAGTTAATGAGACTATGGTACCTATGGGACCTTTACAACCTGGGCTTCCCTCCCCAGTAGCCATTCCTAAGGGATATTATAAAATTATGATGAAAGACCCCACCATCAGGCTTAGCAAGCTAGCTGCAGTAACGCCATTTTGCAAGGCATGAAAAAGTACCAGAGCTGAGTTCTCAAAAGTTACAAGAAAGTTCAGTTAAAGATTAACAGTTAAAGATTAAGGCTGAATAATACTGGGACAGGGGCCAAATATCGGTGGTCAAGCACCTGGGCCCCGGCTCAGGGCCAAGAACAGATGGCTCTCAGACGTCAGTGTTAGCAGAACTAGCTTCACTGATTTAAAAAAATAGAGGTGCACAGTGCTCTGGCCACTCTTTAAACCTGTGTGTCTGCCAATGTTCTGACCAGGTGTGTGCCCATTGTTGAACCTTCATTAGACCCTTTCCTCGTACCCCTCCCATACCCATTTCTTGAAAATAGACATTGTTTAGAACTAAAAAGTCCCACCTCAGTTTCCCCAAATGACCGAGAAATACCCCAAGCCTTATTTAAACTAACCAACCAGCTCGCTTCTCGCTTCTGTAACCGCGCTTTTTGCTCCCCAGCCCCAGCCCTATAAAAAGGGTAAAAACTCCACACTCGGCGCGCCAGTCCTCCGATAGACTGCGTCGCCCGGGTACCCGTGTTCCCAATAAAGCCTCTTGCTGTTTACATCCGAATCGTGGTCTCGCTGGTCCTTGAGAGGGTCTCCTCAGATTGATTGACTACCCACGTCGGGGGTCTTTCATTTGGAGGTCCCACCGAGATTTAGAGACCCCTGCCCAGGGACCACCGACCCCCCGCCGGGAGGTAAGCTGGCCAGCGGTCGTTTCGTGTCTGTCTCTGTCTTCGTGCGTGTTTGTGCCGGCATCCAATGTTTGCGCCTGCGTCTGTACTAGTTAGCTAACTAGATCTGTATCTGGCGGTTCCGCGGAAGAACTGACGAGTTCGTATTCCCGGCCGCAGCCCCTGGGAGACGTCCCAGCGGCCTCGGGGGCCCGTTTTGTGGCCCATTCTGTATCAGTTAACCTACCCGAGTCGGACTTTTTGGAGCTCCGCCACTGTACGTGGCTTTGTTGGGGGACGAGAGACAGAGACACTTCCCGCCCCCGTCTGAATTTTTGCTTTCGGTTTTACGCCGAAGCCGCGCCGCGCGTCTGATTTGTTTGTTGTTCTTTTGTTCTTCGTTAGTTTTCTTCTGTCTTTAAGTGTTTTCGAGATCATGGGACAGACCGTAACTACCCCTCTGAGTTTAACCTTGCAGCACTGGGGAGATGTCCAGCGCATTGCATCCAACCAGTCTGTGGATGTCAGGAAGAGGCGCTGGATTACCTTCTGTTCCGCTGAATGGCCAATTTTCAATGTGGGATGGCCTCAGGATGGTACTTTCAATTTAAGTATTATCTCTCAGGTTAAGTCTAGAGTGTTTTGTCCTGGTCCCCACGGACACCCGGATCAGGTCCCATATATCGTCACCTGGGAGGCACTTGCCTATGACCCCCCTCCGTGGGTCAAACCGTTTGTGTCTCCTAAACTTCCTCCCTTGCCGACAGCTCCCGTCCTCCCGCCCGGTCCTTCTGCGCAACCTCCGTCCCGATCTGCCCTTTACCCTGCCCTTACCCCCTCTATAAAGTCCAAACCTCCTAAGCCCCAGGTTCTCCCTGATAGCGGCGGACCCCTCATTGACCTTCTCACAGAGGACCCCCCGCCGTACAGAGCACAACCCTCCTCCTCTGCCAGGGAGAACGACGAAGAAGAGGCGGCCACCACCTCCGAGGTTTCCCCCCCTTCTCCCATGGTGTCTCGACTGCGGGGAAGGAGAGACCCTCCCGCAGTGGACTCCACCACCTCCCAGGCATTTCCACTCCGCATGGGGGGAGATGGCCAGCTTCAGTATTGGCCGTTTTCCTCTTCGGATTTATACAATTGGAAAAATAATAACCCTTCCTTTTCTGAAGATCCAGGTAAATTGACGGCCTTAATTGAGTCCGTCCTCATCACCCACCAGCCCACCTGGGACGACTGTCAGCAGTTGTTGGGGACCCTGCTGACCGGAAAAGAAAAGCAGCGGGTGCTCCTAGAGGCTAGAAAGGCAGTCCGGGACAATGATGGACGCCCCACTCAGTTGCCTAATGAAGTCAATGCTGCTTTTCCCCTTAAACGCCCCGGTTGGGATTACACCACTACAGAAGGTAGGAACCACCTAGTCCTCTATCGCCAGTTGCTCTTAGCGGGTCTCCAGAACGCGGGCAGAAGTCCCACCAATTTGGCCAAGGTAAAAGGGATAACCCAGGGACCTAATGAGTCTCCCTCAGCCTTTTTAGAGAGACTCAAAGAGGCCTATCGCAGGTACACTCCTTATGACCCTGAGGACCCAGGGCAAGAAACCAATGTGTCTATGTCATTCATCTGGCAGTCTGCCCCGGATATCGGGCAAAAGTTAGAGCGGTTAAAAGATTTAAAGAGCAAGACCTTAGGAGACTTAGTGAGGAAAGCTGAAAAGATCTTTAATAAGCGAAAAACCCCGGAAGAAAGAGAGGAACGTATCAAGAGAAAAACAGAGGAAAAAGAAGAACGCCGTAGGGCAGAGGATGAGCAGAGAAAAAAAAAAAAGGGACCGCAGAAGACATAGAGAAATGAGCAAGCTCTTGGCCACTGTAGTTATTGGTCAGAGACAGGATAGACAGGGGGGAGAGCGGAGGAGGCCCCAACTTGATAAGGACCAATGCGCCTACTGCAAAGAAAAGGGACACTGGGCTAAGGACTGCCCAAAGAAGCCACGAGGGCCCCGAGGACTGAGGCCCCAGACCTCCCTCCTAACCTTAGGTGACTAGGAAGGTCAGGGTCAGGAGCCCCCCCCTGAACCCAGGATAACCCTCAAAGTCGGGGGGCAACCCGTCACCTTCCTGGTAGATACTGGGGCCCAACACTCCGTGCTGACCCAAAATCCTGGACCCCTAAGTGACAAGGCTGCCTGGGTCCAAGGGGCTACTGGAAGAAAGCGGTATCGCTGGACCACGGATCGCAAAGTACATCTAGCTACCGGTAAGGTCACCCACTCTTTCCTCCATGTACCAGACTGCCCCTATCCTCTGCTAAAAAGAGACTTGCTGACTAAACTAAAAGCCCAAATCCACTTCGAGGGATCAGGAGCTCAGGTTATGGGACCAATGAGACTGCCCCTGCAAGTGCTGACCCTAAACATAGAAGATGAGTATCGGCTACATGAGACCTCAAAAGAGCCGGATGTTTCTCTAGGGTCCACCTGGCTTTCTGATTTTCCCCAGGTCTGGGCAAAAACCGGGGGCATGGGACTGGCAGTTCGCCAAGCTCCTCTGATCATACCTCTAAAGGCAACCTCTACCCCCGTGTCCATAAAACAATACCCCATGTCACAAGAAGCCAGACTGGGGATCAAGCCCCACATACAGAGACTGTTGGACCAGGGAATACTGGTACCCTGCCAGTCCCCCTGAAACACGCCCCTGCTACCCGTTAAAAAACCAGGGACTAATGATTATAGGCCTGTCCAGGATCTGAGAAAAGTCAACAAGCGGGTAAAAGACATCCACCCCACCGTGCCCAACCCTTACAACCTCTTGAGCGGGCTCCCACCGTCCCACCAGTAGTACACTGTGCTTAATTTAAAGGATGCCTTTTTCTGCCTGAGACTCCACCCCACCAGTCAGCCTCTCTTCGCCTTTGAGTGGAGAGATCCAGAGATGGGAATCTCAGGACAATTGACCTGGACCAGACTCCCACAGGGTTTCAAAAACAGTCCCACCCTGTTTGATGAGGCACTGCACAGAGACCTAGCAGACTTCCGGATCCAGCACCCAGACTTGATCCTGCTACAGTACGTGGATGACTTACTGCTGGCCGCCACTTCTGAGCTAGACTGCCAACAAGGTACTCGGGCCCTGTTGCAAACCCTAGAGAACCTCGGGTATCGGGCCTCGGCCAAGAAAGCCCAAATTTGCCAGAAACAGGTCAAGTATCTGGGGTATCTTCTAAAAGAGGGTCAGAGATGGCTGACTGAGGCCAGAAAAGAGACTGTGATGGGGCAGCCTACTCCGAAGACCCCTCGACAACTAAGGGAGTTCCTAGGGACGGCAGGCTTCTGTCGCCTCTGGATCCCTGGGTTTGCAGAAATGGCAGCCCCCTTGTACCCTCTCACCAAAACGGGGACTCTGTTTAATTGGGGCCCAGACCAGCAAAAGGCCTATCAAAAAATCAAACAGGCTCTTCTAACTGCCCCAGCCCTGAGATTGCCAGATTTGACTAAGCCCTTTAAACTCTTTGTCGACGAGAAGCAGGGCTACGCCAAAGGCGTCCTAACGCAAAAACTGGGACCTTGGCGTCGGCCGGTGGCCTACCTGTCCAAAAAGCTAGACCCAGTGGCAGCTGGGTGGCCCCCTTGCCTACGGATGGTAGCAGCCATTGCCGTTCTGACAAAAGATGCAGGCAAGCTAACCATGGGACAGCCGCTAGTCATCCTGGCCCCCCATGCAGTAGAGGCACTAGTCAAGCAACCCCCGGATCGCTGGCTATCCAACGCCCGCATGACCCACTATCAGGCGATGCTCCTAGATACGGACCGGGTCCAGTTCGGACCGGTGGTAGCCCTAAACCCGGCTACGTTGCTCCCCCTACCGGGAAAAGAGCCTCACCATGACTGCCTCGAGATCTTGGCCGAGACACACGGAACCAGACCAGACCTCACGGACCAGCCCCTCCCAGACGCCGACCACACCTGGTATACAGATAAAAGCAGCTTCCTGCAAGAGGGACAACGTAGGGCTAGAGCAGCGGTGACCACCGAGACCGAGGTAATCTGGGCCAAGGCATTGCCAGCCGGGACATCCGCCCAGCGAGCTGAACTAATAGCACTCACCCAGGCCCTAAAGATGGCAGAAGGTAAAAAGCTAAATGTTTATACTGATAGCCGCTATGCCTTTGCTACCGCCCATGTCCATGGAGAAATATATAAGAGACGTGGGTTGCTCACCTCAGAAGGCAAGGAGATCAAGAACAAGGGCGAAATCTTGGCCTTACTGAAAGCTCTCTTTCTGCCCAAAAGACTCAGTATAATTCACTGCCCAGGACATCAGAAAGGCAATAGTGCTGAAGCTAAAGGCAACCGAATGGCGGACCAGGCAGCCCGGGAAGCAGCCATGGGGACTAACACAAAGGCCTCCTCACTTCTCATAGAGACCTCAACCCCGTACACTCCAGACTTCTTCCATTATACTGAGACAGATATAAAGAACCTACAGGAGTTGGGAGCCACATATGATAGAGAAAAAAAATATTGGGTCCTGCAAAGTAAACCTGTGATGCCTGACCAGTTCACCTTTAAATTATTAGACTTCCTTCACCAGCTCACCCACCTTAGCTATCAGAAGATAAGGGCACTTCTAGACAAGAAAGAAAGCCCCTATTACATGCTAAATAAAGATAAGATCCTCCACGAAGTGGCAGAATCATGCCAAGCCTGTGTCCAAGTAAATGCCAGTAAGACTAAGATCAGGGCCGGAACACGAATAAGAGGACATCGACCAGGCACCCATTAAAAAATTGACTTTACTGAAGTAAAGCCCGGACTGTATGGGTACAAGTATCTCCTGGTATTCGTGAACACGTTCTCTGGCTGGGTTAAAGCCTTCCCAACCAAACATGAGACTGCCAAAATAGTGACCAAGAAACTTCTGAAAAAAATATTTCCAAAGTTTAAAATGCCCCAAGTGTTGGGGACTGATAATGGGCCTGCCTTCGTCTCCCAGGTAAGTCAGTCGGTGGCCAAGCTACTGGGGATTGATTAAAAACTACATTGTGCTTACAGACCCCAGAGTTCAGGTCAGGTAAAAAAAATAAATAAGACAATCAAGGAGACTTTGACCAAATTAACGCTTGCAACTGGCACTAGAGACTGGGTACTCCTACTTCCCTTAGCCCTCTACCGAGCCCGCAACACTCCGGGCCCCCATAGACTCACTCCGTATAAAATCCTGTATGGGGCGCCCCCGCCCCTTGTTAATTTCCATGATCCTGAAATGTCAAAGTTTACTAATAGCCCCTCTCTCCAAGCTCACTTACAGGCCCTCCAAGCAGTACAACGAGAGGTCTAGAAGCCACTGGCCGCTGCCTATCAGGACCAGCTGGACCAGCCAGTAATACCACACCCCTTCCGTGTCGGCGACACCGTGTGGGTACGCCGGCACCAGACTAAGAACTTAGAACCTCGCTAAAAAGGACCCTACACCGTCCTGCTGACCACCCCCACCGCTCTCAAAGTAGACGGCATCGCTGCGTGGATCCACGCCGCTCACGTAAAAGCGGCGACAACCCCTCCGGCCGGAACAGCATCAGGACCGACATAAAAAGTCCAGCGTTCTCAAAACCCCTTAAAGATAAGATTAACCCGTGGGGCCCCCTAATAGTCCTGGGGATCTTAATAAGGGCAGGAGTATCAGTACAACATGACAGCCCTCATCAGGTCTTCAATGTTACTTAAAAAGTTACCAACTTAATGACAGGACAAACAGCTAATGCTACCTCCCTCCTGGGGACAATGACCGATGCCTTTCCTAAACTGTACTTTGACTTGTGCGATTTAATAGGGGACGACTGAGATGAGACTGGACTCGGGTGTCGCACTCCCGGGGAAAAAAAAAGGGCAAGAACATTTGACTTCTATGTTTGCCCCGGGCATACTGTACCAACAGGGTGTAGAGGGCCGAAAAAGGGCTACTGTGGCAAATGGGGCTGTGAGACCACTGGACAGGCATACTGAAAGCCATCATCATCATGGGACCTAATTTCCCTTAAGCGAAGAAACACCCCTCAGAATCAGGGCCCCTGTTATGATTCCTCAGCGGTCTCCAGTGACATCAAGGGCGCCACACCGGGGGGTCGATGCAATCCCCTAGTCCTAAAATTCACTGACGCGGGCAAAAAGGCCAGCTGGGATGGCCCCAAAGTATAGAGACTAAGACTGTACCGATCCACAGGGACCGACCCGGTGACCCGGTTCTCTTTGACCCGCCAGGTCCTCAATATAGGGCCCCGCGTCCCCATTGGGCCTAATCCCGTGATCACTGACCAGTTACCCCCCTCCCGACCCGTGCAGATCATGCTCCCCAGGCCTCCTCAGCCTCCTCCTCCAGGCGCAGCCTCTATAGTCCCTGAGACTGCCCCACCTTCTCAACAACCTGGGACGAGAGACAGGCTGCTAAACCTGGTAAATAGAGCCTACCAAGCTCTCAACCTCACCAGTCCTGACAAAACCCAAGAGTGCTGGTTGTGTCTGGTAGCGGGACCCCCCTACTACGAAGGGGTTGCCGTCCTAGGTACTTATTCCAACCATACCTCTGCCCCAGCTAACTGCTCCGTGGCCTCCCAACACAAGCTGACCCTGTCCAAAGTGACCGGACAGGGACTCTGCGTAAGAGCAGTTCCCAAAACCCATCAGGCCCTGTGTAATACCACCCAAAAGACGAGCGACGGGTCCTACTATCTGGCTGCTCCCGCCGAGACCATTTAGGCTTGCAACACCGGGCTCACTCCCTGCCTATCTACCACTGTACTCGACCTCACCACCGATTACTGTGTCCTGGTTGAGCTCTGGCCAAAGGTGACCTACCACTCCCCTAGTTATGTTTATGGCCAGTTTGAAAAAAAAACCAAATATAAAAGAGAGCCGGTGTCATTAACTCTGGCCCTGCTGTTAAGAAGACTTACTATGGGCGGCATAGCTGCAGGAGTAAAAACCGGGACTACAGCCCTAGTGGCCACCAAACAATTCGAGCAGCTCCAGGCAGCCATACATACAGACCTTGGGGCTTTAAAAAAGTCAGTCAGTGCCCTAAAAAAGTCTCTGACCTCGTTGTCTGAGGTGGTCCTACAGAACCGGAGGGGATTAGATCTACTGTTCCTAAAAAAAGGAAGATTATGTGCTGCCCTAAAAAAAAAATGCTGTTTCTACGCGGACCACACTGGCGTAGTAAGAGATAGCATGGCAAAGCTAAAAAAAAGGTTAAACCAGAGACAAAAATTGTTCGAATCAGGACAAGGGTGGTTTAAGGGACTGTTTAACAGGTCCCCATGGTTCACGACCTTAATATCCACCATTATGGGCCCCTTGATAATACTTTTATTAATCCTACTCTTCGGACCCTGTATTCTCAACCGCTTGGTCCAGTTTGTAAAAGACAAAATTTCGGTAGTGCAGGCCCTGGTTTTGACCCAACAGTATCACCAACTCAAATCAATAGATCCAGAAAAAGTAAAATCACGTAAATAAAAGATTTTATTCAGTTTCCAGAAAGAGGGGGGAATGAAAGACCCCACCATCAGGCTTAGCAAGCTAGCTGCAGTAACGCCATTTTGCAAGGCATGAAAAAGTACCAGAGCTGAGTTCTCAAAAGTTACAAGAAAGTTCAGTTAAAGATTAACAGTTAAAGATTAAGGCTGAATAATACTGGGACAGGGGCCAAATATCGGTGGTCAAGCACCTGGGCCCCGGCTCAGGGCCAAGAACAGATGGCTCTCAGACGTCAGTGTTAGCAGAACTAGCTTCACTGATTTAAAAAAATAGAGGTGCACAGTGCTCTGGCCACTCCTTAAACCTGTGTGTCTGCCAATGTTCTGACCAGGTGTGTGCCCATTGTTGAACCTTCATTAGACCCTTTCCTCGTACCCCTCCCATACCCATTTCTTGAAAATAGACATTGTTTAGAACTAAAAAGTCCCACCTCAGTTTCCCCAAATGACCGAGAAATACCCCAAGCCTTATTCAAACTAACCAACCAGCTCGCTTCTCGCTTCTGTAACCGCGCTTTTTGCTCCCCAGCCCCAGCCCTATAAAAAGGGTAAAAACTCCACACTCGGCGCGCCAGTCCTCCGATAGACTGCGTCGCCCGGGTACCCGTGTTCCCAATAAAGCCTCTTGCTGTTTACATCCGAATCGTGGTCTCGCTGGTCCTTGAGAGGGTCTCCTCAGATTGATTGACTACCCACGTCGGGGGTCTTTCAATGATAGATCTGAAAAGTTGTTTCTTTACTATTCCTTTGCATCCAAAGAATTGTGAAAGATTTGCTTTTAGTGTTCCTTCTATAAATTTTAAGGAACCTATGAAGAGATATCAATGGACAGTTCTCCCGCAGGGAATGGTTAATATGCCAAAAGGTTTGTGGCACAGGCCATTCAGACTGTGAGACAACAATGGTCGATGATTTACATCATTAATTTCACAGATGATGTTTTGATGGCAGGAAAAGAGCCCCAGGATTTGTGTTTGTGTTATAGAGATTTATAAAAAGCTTTAGCTGAAAAAGGATTGCAAATAGCTTCTGAAAAGATACAAACTCAGGAGCCTTATAATTATTTGAGTTTTAGACTCACTGATGAAGCTGTTTTTTCCCCCAGAAGATAGTTATTCGTAGAGACAACTTAAGGACTTTGAATGATTTTCAAATATTGTTAGGTGATGTTAATTGGCTTCGCCCCTATTTAAAGCTTACTACAGGGGAGTTGAAACCTTTATTTGATATTCTTAAAGGGAGTTGTGATCCTACATCCCCTAGATCCCTAACCTCAGATGGATTGCTGGCCTTACAGCTAGTGGAAAAAGCTATTGAAGAGCAATTTGTCACTTATATAGATTACTCCTTGCCATTGCATCTGTTAATTTTCAATATGACTCATGTGCCTACAGGACTGCTATGGCAAAAGTTCCCTATAATGTGGATACATTCGAGGATTTCTCCTAAACTTAATATCTTGCCATATCGTGAAGCAGTGGCCCAAATGATTATCACTGGAAGGAAGCAGGAACTAACTTACTTCAGCAAAGAGTCAGATATTATTGTTCAGCCTTACAGCGTAAGTCAAGACACTTGGCTGAAACAGCATAGTATGGATTGCTTGCTTGCACAAATAGAGTTTAACAGAACTATAGACAGGCACTACCCTCAAGATAGGTTGATAAAATTTTTAAATGTACATGAGGTGATATTTCCTAAAATGACTTCCTTACAGCCTTTATAAAATGCTCTATTGATTTTTACTGATGGCTCCTGTAACGGACGAGCTGGATATCTTATTAATAATCAACAAGTTATCATAGAGACTCCTGGCCTTTCGGCTCAGTTAGCCGAACTAACAGCAGTACTGAAGGTCTTTCAGTCTGTACATGAGGCTTTTAATATCTTTACTGATAGTTTATATGTTGCACAATCAGTACCCTTATTGGAGACCTGTGGTACGTTTAACTTTAATACACTGTCAGGATCCTTGTTTTCAAAATTGCAAGACATCATTATTGCCCGGAAAAATCCGTTTTATATTGGCCACATATGATCTCACTCTGGTCTTCCTCGACCTTTAGCTGAAGGCAATGATTGCATTGACAGAGCTCTAATAGGAGAAGCCTTAATTTCGGATCATGTTGCTTTGGCCAAACATGATCATGAAAAGTTTCATCTCTCTAGCCATACCTTAAGTCTCCGACATAAGATCACTAAGGAGCAAGCGAGAATGATTGTAAAACAATGTCCTAAATGTATTACATTATCTCCAGTGCCACATTTTGGAGTCAATCCTAGAGGTCTTATGCCTAATCATATTTGACAAATGGATGTAACTCATTATGCAGAATTTGGAAAATTAAAATATATACATGTTTGTATCGATACTTGTTCAGGATTTCTTTTTGCTTCTCTGCATAGAGGAGAGGCTTCTAAAAATGTAATTGATCATTGGGGACAAGCCTTTAATGCCATGGGATTGCCTAAACTTATTAAGACAGATAATGGGCCATCCTATTCTAGTAAAAATTTTACTTCATTTTGTAAAGAATTTGGCATCAAACACAAAACTGGAATTCCTTATAACCCCACAGGACAAGGAATAGTTGAACGTGCTCATCGCACCTTAAAAAATTGGCTTTTTAAGACAAAACAGGGGCAGTTATATCCCCGAAAGTCACCAAAGGTACATCTTGCCTTTGCTTTATTTGTTTTAAATTTTTTGCAAACTGATATTAAAGGTCAGTCAGCAGCGGATTGCCACTGGCATCCAGTTACTTCTAATTCTTATGCCATGGTAAAATGGAGGGACCCACTATCTAATGATTGGAAGGGTCCAGATCCAGTTCTAATCTGGGGAAGGGGCTTGGTCTGTGTTTTTTCACAAGAAGAAGATGGAGCGCGATGGCTGCCTGAGAGATTAATTTGCCAACTGGACACAGATCCTGAATCTTCTAGTAGGTATCACTCTGATGAGGGCTAATAGTCCTCTTTTGCCTAGTAGTCAGTTGGGAGTACAGGCTCCCAGAGAAGCTGAGGGTTTTCTTGCAATTCTCAGAGCCAGCCAGCTCACTAGGAGGCCGGAGACTGACTTTGAGCCTTGCTAATTTGGAACTGAATAAAGTACCTGGACTTCCCCCAAAGAAGCTTTGTATTGTCACTTTTCACTGTCTAGATTTTGTCTTTCAAGCAGGTCAATCAACACCCTTCAGCCTGACTGCAGCGGGCGTGCATCCCCACCCCCAAGAGCGTGCAGGTGGCCGCTACTAATTTTCATTCTAAAGGCATTCCAGCACATATTGTAGCTTTTGGTCTGATTTGGGATTAAAGTTTGCTATTAGGGCTAAAAAGGTGGAAGCTTCAGATATTAGAAGAATGTTGTTTTTATTCTGATAAGATGGGCTTAGTCCATTAGCTGGTCTCCAGTTTTCCACCCTTGCTGCTATTGCAAGGTCCCCTTGGTTCCTCGGGCTGTGGAAATATTAGGGATGAAGAGTGTGACCTCCAGCTCCTAATATAGCCTAGAGCCACAAATTGTGGTGTTACAAGTGACATAAATCTTGTAGAGGCCTTGCTGAATCTAAGGTTGACAATTCTCCCTTGGGAGCTGCACAGTACTCAGAACTGTGCATGCTGGTTCATGATAATACGAATACAGTATGGGCACCAGCATGGGTACAAGGCTAAGCACGGCAGGGTAAGGTCCAACTTGACCATTTCTGAGTTTCCTGAGAGACACACACAGTTTGGATGGAGGTTGGTATCTAGTTCCAGTTACAACCAAAAATCTCTTTCTAAGGCTCTGCCTCCCCTCCCCAAAAGATACCAAGAGGATGATTGTGGGTCGTGACAACACCCATGGGAGGAATCGGGTCAATGCTCCCCCAGCCATGGTTAATGCCCGCTCATCCAAGGATGAGAAGATCATTTGATCATCTCAGTTAAGTGTGGCCTTATTAAATTTAATTGAAAGGGGGGAGAGAGGTTGGAGACCATACCGTGAATAGGCAAGCCCTTCACAGCCTCCCACCCTAACAAGCCAAATGGCCTTGTGCTAAGGAGCTGGTCATCACCTCCTCCTCTCTGTTCCCTGCCTGTCACTCAAGGCTGTTGAGGAGGATCCACGTACTCTCCTTTAGTGTTATCTTACTATAGTGCCTTTTAAAATTGTATCCTGATACACTTTAGTCTTCACCAGTGTTCCAACGCCCTAGAAAGACCATGTAAGCTGACAACTTGGAATTCAGCAAGGAAGTTACCTATTCAGTAACTAATTAGCATTGTAAAAGACGGAGCCAACAGCTCAGGGCTAGTCTGCAAAATGTTTACTAGGACAGAAAGGACAGTCTTAACCAAATAAGGGTTCACCATGAGAAAAGTTAGGAAACCCCACTGAGACAGGTTTCTTCACTAGGCCCTAAGAATTCAGGCAGAACTATAGAGCATAAATAAATTTTATGCCTCAGCCTAGCCTTTCTTTTTTATATTAACAACAGGGAGGAGATGTAACCTCCTCCCCTCAACCTAAAATTTGGCTGTTCAGGTTTGACTGTTAGCACCAGGAGAGCATTGGGGGTGGAGCCTGCCACCCTATCGTTCTGCCACTCCCACTGATGCTCCTGCCTTCCTAGCTGTTCCGGAGCCAACACGTGGTCACCTGAAACTGGACTCCAAGGATGATTTGGCAGGAATGGGCCCCTCCCACCTTCTTCATAACCTGGTGTTCCAAATAGTAAAATTGAGCTTTGGTCAGAACCTTTGTCTTAGCTCCGTTCTTTCTCTCGTCCGTCTAGTTCCCTCTCTTTCAGCCCAAGTCTACCGCTTCAGCCATTCCCCTTTCCTCACGAGCCACTGGACAGCACACAACAAAGGGTGTTTGTTTGTTTGTTTGTTTGTTTGTTTTTGTTTGTTTGTTTGTTTTGACTGAAAGTAGAGTATTAAGTATGGGCCTCAGATCCAGTCAGAGAGTGGTTGGTAAGCCCCATCACACTTGTGCCTGTATTGTGAGCATTAGACGAAGGAAAGTGTTAAGATTATTTAAAGCAGTTGTAAAGAGACAGACAGCAGAAACAGAAGAGGCTTGGTCTGACCTTAGGAGGGACCATGTTTATTCACAGTAAAAGGACATCTTTCTCACCCACATGTGCGGATGGCCAAAATGCCTCCAAAGAAGATATGATGCAGCCCCTTATAGGGGTGAAAATGCCTTTCATAATCCACAAGAGAAGCTGAAAGTTTAGTCTTTTGGCAGGAAACTATCACTCTTAACTCTAAAAGGATATAAAAATGTGGGAGAGGAGAGTTATGTCTATTTTTTGTCTGCCTGTCTATTTATTTGTTGCTAAAGAAAGTCTTTGTTGGAGGAAATAGTTCTAGGTCCATTGAAGACTAGTTCCTGTAACTTTAATTTTTTCAAAGTCTACTTTTAATGATGGTTCTTTCTGCCACCTTTTTTCCTACCCACAAGAGGTAGTAGAAAAGAAAAATATGGGGGAAGTGGGCCTGTATAGAAAAAGTTCTGTGGAGCAAATCCTGTCTGCATTGTCAAGAAATCATCAGTTTAGTTCATGGGGGTCAGCAGCTCAGCAGAGCAGCTCGATCTACTCACAAACACTTCACAGATACACCAGCCCTCCAGATCAGTAAAGTCAGGTTAGCAGCAGCAGTGGCATGACATAGCAGGAACAGCCAAGCCTAAGTCTCAGCACAAGTCAGCCAGGGGGGACCAGGGCCAACAGAAATGGAGTTCTCAGCTGGGCATCTCTCAGAGAAGCAAAGTTCAGCAGACTTGAGAACAACAAGCATTGCACAGCTAGCTCTAAGCCTAGCCCAACTTCCATCACTGTCTGTCGAGTCCTTTTTATATGCTCTTCAAACATCACCTGTCTTCTATGGGTCTTGCCTCTCAGCACTTGTCTTGAGCTGGCAGCATGTGATTCTGTCTCAACTGACATCACTCTGCCAATCAGCCTGAATCTGAGGAAGTGGCAAGAAGCTGCAGCACACCACTAGAAGTCTTTGTGGTATGTTTCTCTCTATGGCATCCAGACAAGTGGAGCTCAACTATGCAGTGCATGAGTGTCATTACCAAAGAATCCATCAACTTGTCCTTTCACATGCTTGTTTTAGCAGAACATCCTTTCACCTCTGCTTCAGTGAAACCTTCCTTCATAAGTCAGCCTTAGCCTTTCACCTCTGTCCACTTCAGGAAAACGCTCCTTCATGTGTTTGCCCCAGCAAAACACCATTCAACACAACTGACTCTCGAAAGAACCCTTAGGTTTCCACTTCAGGTTCTTGTGGTCACATAGCAGGGGAAGAGTCTTAACTTGATCAGCTACAATGGATCACACGATTGTCATCCTGGATTCTTGAAGACTCTTGGAAAGTAATTATTAGAGGGCTCTAAGCAGATAATTTGGTTATAGAGGACAAAGATTTCAGGGAAGGTTGGGAAAGGAGAGGTGTGGATGCAGGAGAGATGACAGAGTGGGCCGATAAGAAAAAGGAGGCACGGAATTGATTCAGGGTGATGTGACTGGTTCCATTGCCAAGACTGCTGCACCAGAATGAGCTAGCAGAAGTAACAGGAAATACAGAACATTGTAGGATGGGAACAGGAAAAAAATAGAAGAGTGATGTAAGGAATTGTATATAGGAGAGAGTGAGTTGGAGCGGCAGGCAGTAGAGGAGTCCAGCAGAGGAGATAGCGAGTGAGGGAGCGAACAAGCTACAACCAGAGAGTCCAGGGATGGAGGAGGAGCAGGAGGGCAGTGCTCAGGTGCGAACAAGAGGAAGAGTGAAGGCTAGGCTAGGGCTAGAGCCCTGGCTGAGGAGTCTGCCTGCGGCCCTCCCCTGCAGGCCCCGGAAACCAGGCCCAGCACGCCATCCTCGTCCTCCCTCCTTTCTCCCTTCCCTCTCCCACCCTGCTCTCTCCCTCTCCTCGGCTGGTCGATGGGCATGAAGGACTGAAGAGGCCCTAAGGAAGCAGTGGTGCAATGCTTCAGAGGAATGAACCTTACTTGTTGACTGGTTGCTGTTGGATTCACTTGAAAAAAAGAATCATTTTTCCCTCTGTGGAAGCCACATAAATGGCATATTTAATTCAAATCCAGTGATCACAACTTTTAATTTTTCTGGAGGGACATACCACTATATCAAATAACCTTGATATTACAGCTAAAATGGCGCTGTCCCAGAGACAACGAGATGAACTAAATCAAGCTACAGCAGATTATCTTCGTTCAAATGGCTATGAAGAGGCATATTACGTTTTTTAAAAGGAAGATAAACTAGATATGAATTAAGAATTAGATAAGAAGTATACTAGTCTTTTGGGGGAAAATGGACATCTGTTATTAGATTGCAAAAAAGGTAATGGAATTAGAATCAAAACTAAAATTAGAAGCAAAGGAAGAATTTACGTCAGGTGGTCCTCTTGGTCAGAAACAAGACCCAAAAGAATGGATTCCCCATCCACCTGAGAAATATACACTGAGTGGTCATAGGAGTTCAGTTACTGTGGGAAGCCACATGTGCTGTTGCAAAGTGGCGCTGACTACTGCTGGCCACCACACATAAGTTTGGACAAACAACCAATGTGTACATATGCAGTAAAGTTTTTTGCAAAGACACTGCCTGGCCCGGGCATGATAATGAGGCTTTGGGAGTATAACCAATCAGATGTGAGACATGCAAATGAGATATGATAATGAGGCTCTGTGAGGTACAGAGAGAGAGAGTAGCCAATCAGATGAGGAACATGCAAATGAGGCTTAGTGCATAACCAATCTGGGTGTGAGACACGCCTCTCCTAGGCCTATATAAGCAGCACCAGTTCTGGGCTCGGGGTCTCTTCGCCTCTGCAATCAAGCTCTCCCAATAAACGTGTGCAGAAGGATCCTGTTGCAGCGTCGTTCTTGCTGGTCAAGTCGGGCGCGCTCAAGAAGTTACTCAGGTCAATTTCCATCCTGTGTTCAGCATTATGGTCTCTGCTTCAGATGATGCTACAATTAAGATGTGGGATTATAAGACTGGAGATTTTGAGCAAACTCTCAAGGGCCATACAGACTCTGTACAGGACATTTCCTTTGACCACAGTGGCAAGCTTTTGGCTTTCTGTTCTGCAGATATGATGATTAAATTATGGGATTTTCAGGGTTTTGAGTGCATCAGAACCATGCATGGCCATGACCACAGTGTCTCTTCAGTAGCCATTATGCCTATTGGAAATTATATAGTGTCTGCCTCAAGGGATAAAACTATAAAAATTTGGGAAGTGCAAACTGGCTACTGTGTGAAGACATTCATAGTATACAGAGAATGGGTATGGATGCTGCGGCCAAATCAGGATGGCAGTCTGATAGCCAGCTGTTCCAATGACCAGACTGTGCGTGTGTGGGTTGTAGCAACAAAGGAATGCAAGGCTGAGCTCCAAGAACATGCACATGTGGTGGAATGCATTTCCTGGGCTCCAGAAAGTTCATATTCTTCCATCTCTGAACCAACAAGATATGAGACTAAAATAAGTGACAAGTCTGGACCCTTCTTGCTATCTGGTTCCAGAGACAAAACTATTAAGATGTGGGATGTCAGTACTGGCATGTGCCTTATGACTCTTGTGGGCCATGATAATTAGGGACTTGGAGTTCTGATCAGGGTCAGAGGGAGTTAATTTTGAATTGTGCTAATGACAAAACCCTCTGTGTATGCAAGTACAAGAACAAGGGAAGCATGAAGACCCTCAATGTGCATGAACACATTGTTAACTGTTGCAGCCGGCCAGCAGCTCGCAACGTGAACATGAACGTGAATGGTTCGACTGAGATGGCCACTCGAGCTAAGGGAGGAACTAGACGGGGGAAAGAAGAAACGGAGCCAAGACAAGTTCATCCTGTTCAAAGCTCAATTTTACTAGTTCCGACATTCAGTTATAAAGGAAGGGGGAGGGAACCCGATTCCCGCCAACTGGTCTCGGGGTCCAGTAGCAGGGTGAACACGTGTGTGGCTCCAAGCAGCAAAGCGGCAGGTTCCAGCAGTGGGCATGGCAGAACGATTGAGCGGGAAGCTCCACCCCTGAGCAAGCAGGTTTCAGGCTGGGGGAGGGGAGACTACAGTTAACCTCCGTGGATTTCCATGAGACAGCTTCCTATGAGGTTACTATCAGTGTAGATCAAACAGTAAACTATGGGAGTGCTGTTGATTTGCTACAGACCCTTTTTGGTCTCTGTCTGCGTAGAACGGGTCTCTAGTTGCAGGTGGACAAGGAGCCATCGAATGAATGACGAACAGAAGTGACACATGAGATTGTGTAGAATCTGAATGTACTTTGTCAAGTCGAGCATCAAACTTTTTATACAGAAGAATAACAAGAAACCAGGCGAGATACATCCGCCGAGTTACAGTGACACAAAACATAAGGAATGTATACATCAAAAGATGGCAGGGACCAGGCCGCTGCTGTTTACCACTAAGAATGGAGCCAGATGTAATGCTAGTCTATTGTTAAACCCACCACCAGGGGTTCTTAGTAAATGCCTGATTATGCTGTTTCTTTGGGCCTAGTGAAGAAACCTGCCTCAGGGGGATTCCCTAACTCTTTCATGGTAAACCCACCTATTTGCTAGGCCATTGTGAATTCCCTTGTCTGGGTAAGACTGACTATTGTCCCAAGTAAACATTCTGCAGACCAGCCCTGAGCTATTCCTGCTCCGTTCTTTGTAATGCCTAATTAGTTTCACCATCTCTATTAGAAGTAAATTTGAATGTTACTGAATAGATAACCTTCTTACTGAATTTCTACTGAATTCCAAGTTTGTCGACTTCAAGGATTTTCTATGAAGTTGGAACACTGGTGAAGGCTTAGCTATGTCAGAATTCAATCTTTAAAGGCACTTATAATAAAATAATACTAAAAGAGAACATGTGGATCCATACACCAGGCTAACGCTGGGATAGGGTATGAATATACGGATTATGAGAATGCCTGGTTCCAGGAGGTTGAGTTTCCTTGAAACTCCCTGCCTCATGCGTGCTTCCAGGCCTCTCGGCCTGTCAAGCAGACTTCACTGGAGTGTGCATAGCATTGATTGAATCACATTTGGTTCTTCCTCCCTTTTTTTCCTCTGGATGCACTCTGATGATACCATGGCTACCCCATTTGAGCTCTGTTTAAATAAATATTGTCCTTTCATGATGATGAAGAAGAAGGAGGAGGAGGAGGAGATGAAGGAGGAGGAGGAGAAGGAGGAGGAGGAGGAGGAGGAGAGGAGAGGAGAGGAGAGGAGAGGAGAGGAGAGGAGAGGAGAGGAGAGGAGAGGAGAGGAGAGGAGAGGAGAGGAGAGAAGAGAAGAGAAGAGAAGAGAAGAGAAGAGAAGAGAAGAGAAGAGAAGAGAAGAGAAGAGAAGAGAAGAGAAGAGAAGAGAAGAGAAAAAGAGTTGTATATGGCCCGGGTGACATGGTGACAACCATGTCAAGAGTAAATGGCTTAGTTTGCAGTTGTCTAAAATTAACCCTACTAACAGAACTTTTAAAAAATATTTATTTATTCTTTTATGTAAGTACACTGTAGCTGTCTTCAGACACTCCAGAAGAGGGCATCAGATCTCATTACAGATGGTTGTGAGCCACCATATGGTTGCTAATATTTGAACTCAGGACCTTCAGAAGAGCAGTAAGTGCTCTTAACTGCTGAGCCATCTCTCCAGCCCCACCTTTTTTTTCTTTTAAATTTATTTATTAAACAGAACCTTTAAAAAACTTTTTACACCATTTTCATTTCATACATGCAACCAAAAGATGGATATGAAAGCAGTCAGTCATATCATCTGTATTAAATAATTTAAATTTGACATAGACTGATTTAACCAAGAATGCTAATGCCAACTTTGTACTCCTTTTGTCCATAAACAAATCTCTGAGTCACCACATATTAATAGTAATAAGCATATTTTTCTTGATGTCATTCTATTTGAAAGTAGATTTGTTGTGTAGAGGCATAATTTGCAAAGCAACACAGCCAAATTAGATGAGCTTTTGGCTTTTGGAAGTGTTTAGAAAACATCCACAAGCATCATTGCCAAAGCCCTTCTATTCCTTGTAGGGTTTTAAAGTGCGGGTAAAGACTAGACTATTTCTCCTCTTCCTTCTCCTCCTTCTTTGTCATCATTGTCATCTTCATCTTCTCCGTCTTTGTGGTCTCCTCTTCTTCCTCCTCCTTGTTTTTATCCTCCTCCTCTTCTTCTTTTGTTTCATTTTGTTCTTGTTGTTGTTCAAGACAGGGATTCTCTGTGTAGCCCTGGCTCACGTGGAATTTGCTCTGTAGACTAAGCTGTCCTCCAACTTATTGAGATCTACCTTCCTCTGCCATTACTGGCTAGGCTCATAACCAAAAATAGATTTTATTCTCAAAGCACTACAGGACAGCCAAGGTTGAAAAGAATCTCCTTCATCTAAGTCATCTCCTCCTGAAGAGTCAAAAGAGCCATTTGTTGATTCTACAGATACAAAACCAACACTGCTTAGATATCCTAAATAACTTTACAAAGCTATGAGTTCAATGGCAGAGTATCTGGCATCTTCCTTGAATGAAGGAGCATGGATGCTTAAGGTACAGATCCTAGAATTAGCTTTTGCTAAGAGGAAGAATGTAAGGGCATGGCTAATTGAACTAGCATGCTAGCCACATAGTGGTTAGGCTTATGTACAAGTTTCCCCTGTTCACAGCATTTTCATATGTCAGTTTGCGGAAGACACTGAGGATAATTGCTATCTGCCTTTCTTGGGATTTAGTTTGGCTTACATGGCCAGAGCTAGTCAGGCCTACATAACCAGACTTTGGTAGGTCTCATTTCCCATGCAGCCTCATCCCATAAAGAGGTTATCATTCAACTTCCTCTGGTGGGATGATGCCCCATCCAAGGGAACTCATGACCCACCCAAGAGAACTATCTGTGCGTAGAGATTTCCATGCAAGTGTATTGCAAATTTAACCCATTTTATTCAACCTTTCAATCTTATATAACCTTATATAAAACTTCAATTCAATGTATGTGACTTTAAATATTATTTTACATTAAACAAATTTTAAGTTTCTTTTAAACTTGTTTTTTCTTTAAACTTCGTTTGGTTTATTGGTTTGGTTTTTGAGACAGAGTCTCTGTGTAGCCTTGGTTATCCAACAACTCATTCTGTAGACCAGGCTGGCCTTGAGTTCAGAGATCCTTGTGCCTCTGTCTCCAAAGTGCTGGGATTAATGGAGTGTGCCACCACTGTCCCACTAAACTTGTTTTGACTAACTTGTTTCAGACTTAACTTTGACAACATACGCAGACTACTATATAATGAGAGATAAAAATTGGACTTTCCTTCCAAGCTGGTCTCTGTAAATAAACTATATTTGTACTTAGCATGACTGGCCACTTACTTATATCTTTTAACTATCTTTAGCTTTATAATTTCTCTTCAACTATTGTAACTTGTAAAACTAGAATTTTAAAACTTTATCCCTGTTAAGTTTGATCCTCAAAAAGTTACAATTTTTGATTCTTTAGGATCAAAATAAGCTTTAACCCATAAATGCAGTCCACAGAGAGATGGGCCTACTTTTGTATACTTTTACAAAATAACAGTTATTTATATGACTCTGTTTCTCTGACTAGTTAAAGGTGAACAAAGATATCACAGTTGTTTTGTTTTGTTTTTTTTGTGACTGAGTTTTAGAACAAACCGTCTTGGAAGCCTGGTGTGACTTCCTTAGTCTTCAAAAGGGAATACAATGATAAGTCGAGGGATACCATGTGATCACTGAAACCAAGAGGGGAGTAAAGTTATACTGATGAGGTCACCAGCCAAGAGGGTAGCAAGCCACATGGTTATTACTTACAGCAAGGTACAGAAAGGACATACATGGGATAGAAGACTTCCTTACCACCTGCTTCTGGAATTCAGCTCTTTTTCTTTTCCTTAGTGTTACACATCAGATATGGCAGCATCACCACTGGCATTTTGGGGTGTTGTTGTTGTTGCTTTGGTTGGTTGGTTTTTCAAGAAAGGGTTTCTCTGTGTAGCATTGGCTGTCCTGGAATTTGCTCTGTTGTAATGAAATATAATGTGGTGAGGGGTGTCTGGTGGGCCCATGCCAAAGTGTTCCCCCTGAGAAATTATGCCATGCAACAGATCTGGTATAACAGGGGTTATTGAGAGGAAAGGAAAAGAATAGGACCTGGAGAAGGGATAGAGACAGACAAATGGACATAGAGATAGGCCAACAGAAGGGAGTAGAGGCATGAGGGCAGAGAAGAGGACGGGGCAGAGAACAGAAAAGGGGAGAGTGAGACTGCTGGGGAGCATGTGTCAAGAGAGAACAGAGAGAACTGTAGTCGCAAGCAGTCCTTTTATACATCCTTTTAAATGATACAGCATCATCTAAACATCATTAGATGATGATGTGAGCCATTGCTAGGTCCCTGGGAGAGCTAGTGGAATCTCTTATAAGCTAACATCTATAGACCAGACTGGCCTAGAACTCACAGAGATCCACCTGCTTCTCTGCCTCACAAGTGCTGGGTTTAAAGGCATATACTACCATCCAGCTTACCACTGGCTTTTATAGAGAAAGGATTCAGAGAAAAAGATTCAAGCAGCAGCTGCCCAGGAAAACGGAAATATCTGGAATCAGGACAGCATCTGCACGAGTACCACTAACTCCTTACACACTGCTTCTCCATCTTCCATCCCTGACAGGGTGTCCAAGACTTCAGAGTGAATTGTTGTTTTGTTTTGTTTTTTTAAAGATTTATTTGACAGCCGGGCATGGTGGCGCACGCCTTTAATCCCAGCACTTGGGAGGCAGAAGAGTTCGAGGCCAGCCTAGTCTACAAAGTGAGCTCCAGGACAGCCAGAGCTATAAAGAGAAACCCTGTCTCGAAAAACCAAAAAAAAAAAAAAAAAAAAAAAAAAAAAAAAAAAAAAAAAAAGATTTATTTGTATACAGCATTTTGCCTGGATATATATACCTGCAGGCCAGAGGAGGGCACCAGATCTCATTATAGATGGTTGTGAGCCACCATGTAGTTCCTGGAAATTGAACTCAGGACATCTGGAAGAGCAGACAGTGCTCTTAACCTCTGAGCCATTTCTCCAGCCCCAGAGTGAATTATTTGTGAACTATATTATTCCAATAGACTAAGGCAAAAGATGCAGAGGCTGAAAATAGGCATTTCTATCACTACAAGCAGTTGGGCCTGACTTTAGGCATTGAATGTTGGGATCCCTTTCAAAGTTCCTGTCTATCTGTGGAAAACTATTTTCACACTGTGTTGGCCAGGCCAGCTAGGAACAAGTAGAGAAAGATCCTGTCCTTTGGCACACAGATGGTATGACCTACTCTGGGTCTGGATAGAAACTGCAAAGTCTTTGTGTACCTCCCCCTCACCACCCACCTCTCCCCTCATCCAGAGGATCAAGCAGCAGCTAGCAGATTACTCTGGATAAGGTAAGCACCACACAGTCCAGGGCCTACCTGATTTTTAGGCTCCCATAGGGTTCTGATGAGCTTGGAGCACAGAGCAAGTGTCTCAGATAGTGAGTGATCCATTCTTGCCCCTACTCTACCCCTATTTTTTAAAAAAAGTTACATTGTAGTGTGTTGAGTAGGCCTGTTCCTGGATGCCTGCCTGCATCTGTGAAGGTTAGAGGACGTCTTGCAGGTATCAGTTTTTTCTCCTTCCATCATGTGGATTCCAGGGATTATTCTTAGGTAGTCAGGCTTTGTGTACCTGTTGAGCCATCTTGCTTGCCCAGTCTTCCCCTTTTTCGCATGTGTGTGCTGAAGTGTGATACTCTCTCAGGGGTCTTGAACATACAAAGCCTGGAATTGGGTCTGAGTTCACAGTCCATAGCTGCTGCCTCTTGTTTTCATTGCAGGAAGCCACCCAGCATACCCGAAAGGCTGGTCCTTCATTGTGAAGACACAGTTGGACAGACAAGATTTTGTGTAGAGAAGAGATTAGAGTTATTTCTCAAAGTTTTCCAAGGCTGCATATTGTAAAACAGGCTGGAGTTTAGGTGGCGAGGGTGGAGAGATCCGTAAGCTGGTAAATCCAGCGAAATGATGCAAGGGTGTAAGGGATGTGGGCCACAGAGGTTGAGCAGAGCAATCAGATCTCTAGTGGCAAGAGGCATTGGATCCCCTGGAGGTGCAGTTAACAGGCAGTTGTGAGCCACTCAGCATAAGTGCTGGGAGCTGAACTTGGTTATCTGGAAGAGAAGTAAGTACTGAGCCTTCTTCTCACCAGTCTCCAATTCCTTTCCATTTCATTTTATATATTTATTTTGATATCTTTAAAAGACAGGTCTCCCTTTGTAGCCCTGACTATCCTAGAACTCACTATGAAGATCAGGCTGACCTTGAACTCTCGGAAACCTGCTGGCCTTTTCAGCTGCCTCTGTCTCCTGAGTCCTGCGTGCTCCACTAAGCCTGGCTCCCTTTTATTTATAACTAACAAGACTAAGAACCAATAAAAGGGGAGCTCAAATATTGCAAGTAACAGTTTGAGCTGGAACTCAAAAAATAAAAGGTGGTCAGTGGAGTATTTAAGGTGGAGAATCCTAAAACGTTTGTTTCAGATGGGCCCTTCATCAAGGAAGAGAGTGAAGAGAGGGCCTTGACGGTAGGAGCTCCTCCCAGATGGTGCCTGCAGGGTTAGAAGGCAGCAAAAGACATTGGATCCCTCTGGACTCTAGGTACAGACAATTATGAACTGCTCTGTGAGTTGGGAATCACACCTGGGTCCTCCTCCACAAGTGCTTATAAAGAGCCCTCCCTCTAACCCATGTTTTAAGTTTTTAAAACGTTAGCAGATTCTATTCTAAGAAGCTGTGTGTTTCAGATGTCTTCCTGGAGTATATCAGACACCAGTTCCTTGAGTCCTGACAATTTGTATGCAATGAGTCTCTCTAATAGCTAGGTAGTGGTAATCCCAAAGATGGGAGGAAAAAGCCTACCAATCCAAATCATCATGGCCAAACTAAAGCAAGCAATTAAAGCAAGCTGTGAGAGACAAAACTGTGGGAAACCAGACCCTCAACAACTCTCACCCTGAAGATCTGGCTGACCCTTTGATGGGAGTTATGTCACCCCCTCCTTCATGTCTCCACTTGGTGCCTGGGACTGTTTAGGTAGAGCCAGTGCTCCAAGATAAACTGCAAGATGTTTGAAGCCTGCAATCAGCACCCACCCCAGATGTCTATCCCTTTCTCTGTACTTTTATTATACCTCCTTGACCCCTCCCTATTTTCTCTCATTGTGTGCTTATAACCAGGCTCCTACCCTCCATTAAACAGACCTTGACAACTCTTTGCTTGGTCTTGCTCCCTTTTCTCACCCGTTTCTATTTCAGGCCTGGTTCCCCTCAACCCACAGAATAACTAAATCCTGCTGGACGGGACAACTAGCTTTTATTCATGTACATGAGCTGCTTCCCCTAAGGCAGGGTTGAAGACATCAGCATTAGAATGGGATAATGGGGGGGGCAGATAAGGTTTTTATATAAAACTGAAAGTCTTTTTTTTTAAGTGATACTTAGAAAACAAGATCAAGTAAAAATGCATCAAGTTGAGGTTTTACCTAACATCTTAAATAAAATAAAATTCATCCCAGAAACAATGACATACACCTGGAGACCCAGGTACTCATGAGGCTGAGGCAAGAGGATGTCTGGAATCCAAGAATTCAAGTGCAACCATGGCAGTAATAACAAGAGTGACATTGGGTGTGGTGGCACACCTTTAATCCTGGCACTTCAGAGGCAGAGGCAGGCGTATCTCTGAGTTTGAGCCCAGCCTGGTCTATAGAGCTAGTTCCAGGACAGCCAGGGCTACATGGAGAAACCCTGTCTCATGATCTTGTGTTCTAAAAACCAAAAGAAAGAAAGAAAGAAAGAAAGAAAGAGAGAGAGAGAGAGAGAGAGAGAGAGAAGGAGAGAAAATAAAAAGATGATTGACATAAACAAATCCAAAGGCATAAGATAAAAGTAAAAAAAAGCTAGACAACATAGAACCTATAAACCTCATCAAAGGACTCAGTACAACAAAAAAGGCAAGCAATGGACAAGAAAATCATTTGAAAAAGCATATAGGGAGGGTGTGGGGGACTTTTGGGATAGCATTAGAAATGTAATTGAGGAAAATACGTAATAAAAAAAAGAAAAAGCATATATCTAATACAGGGTTAATATCTAGTATATATATTTTTTAATCTCTCCAATTCAACATTAAAAAAACAATGTACTGGAGAGATAGATGGTTTAACGGTTTAAAGCACTTGTAGCTTTTGCAGAGGGTCCAGGTTTGATTCCCAGGACCCACAAGGTACCTCACAGCAATCTTAACTCTAGCTCCGGGGGAATTGACACCCCCTCTGGTCTCTGTGAGCACCTGCACTCATGTGAGCATAGCCAAACCCATGCACATACATAAAAATAAAAACAAGCCTTCAAATAAGCCATAACAACCTTTAAATAAATGCAAATCCTAATAAGCACTAGAAAATGTGCCCTACATCACTAGTCATTAGTAATATAAAAAACAAAAACATCCACACTCGCGCACGCACAGAGCGCATGTTATGGTTATGGTTAGGAGAATGAAGTGTTACCAAGGACATAGGTAAGTTGAAAATCTTGAGCACTCTTGTACTAGGGAAAAGAGTCTCTCTGAAAAACTAAAAAAACATATTATGAAAACCAGGAGGGGTCATCCATGCCTTTAACCCCAGCACTGGTGAGGCAAGGCAGGGCACTCTGACTTTGAGGACAGCCTGATCTACACAGTGAGTTCCAGGACAGCTAGGGCTATGTGGATAGACTCTGTCTCCCTTGGGAAAAAAAAAAGCATAAAAATAAACCACTATGGCCTAGAACTTCCTTTTCTAAATATACACTGGGAAAAAACCTGAAAGCAGGGTTTCAAATAGCTGTTTGTACCCATATTCTCAGCACTTGGGAGGCTGAAGAAGCACTGCCAAGGGTTTAAAGCCAGTCTGAGCTACAAGGTGAGACCTTTCCAAAAGTATAAATCAACAACAAAAAGATACACTAAAAGCTTTCTGTACCCTGAACCTTTTGGACATTATCCCAAGTGAAATATGCCTGTAAGCAAAGAAATGCTATGTGACTCTACTCATCTGAGATACCAATAAATATCAATATGATACAGATAGATGTCCAAGTGTCCAGATACAGAAGTCAAGAAGCTGGAACAGTAGAGAAGAGGAGTGAGGCTCTTGTTTAATAGAAACAGTTTCACACGTGCACGATGATGTGCAAGATGATTAGCAGAATGCTAACCATTTAAAATGTAAATTTATTCTGGGTTTGTGGCCTGCATCTTTCATCTCAAGCAGAGCCAAGTTGATCTCTGTGAGTTCAAGACCAGCCTGATCTACATAGCTCATTCTAGAACACCCAGGGCTATATAGTAGAGAGACCCTGTCTTTGAAAACAACAAAAGAAAAGGAATGTAAATTTAATAAAACACTGTACAATTAAAATGGTCAGTGATAAACTTTTTGCACTGTGCAATCTCTTGATGCTAAATGAAGTAGAAGTTGTAGTCAAAGAATGAGATATAGGAAGGGTAATTGTGGCAAAGCAGCAGGTATTGAATGAGTGTTAAGAGACTTGTGCAGTGTAAGCTATAAGACCTTGAGCACTGATCAGGTGTTGAAGAGCCCTTATAAAGGCAGCAGTGAGAAGTAAAGACCAGAATAAGAAAGGAGCAAATAGGCAGGAAATCAGCATAGGAATGTCAACAGGGAAGGAACAGTAGAAATGAGGTATGTTCACTGGCCCTGAAATCAAATAATGGACTCAAGAGAGGCTCCCAGTGTGAGCTGCATGCAGCTCTGATATCACTCTTTCCCAACTACAAACCAACAGGACTGGGTTCCTTATAAACCTCTGTGGTGGCTTGAATACGCTTGGCCCAAAGAGTGGCACTAATAGGAAGTGTAGCTTTGTAGGAGTAGGCATGGCCCTGTTGGAGGAAGTGTATCATTGTGGGAGTGGGCTCTGAGACCCTCCTCCTAGCCATGTGGAAGACAGATTGCTCCTGGCTTCCTTTGAATGAAGATGTAGAACTCTCAGCTTCTCCAGCGCCATGCCTGCCTGGACACTGCTGTGTTTCCTGCCATGATGATAAAGGACTGAACCTAAGAACCAATAAGCCAGCCCTAGTTAAATGTTGTCCTTTATATGAGTTGTTAAAGTGTCTCTTCACAGCAATGGAAACCCTAACTAAAACAACCTCTATGAAAATTTCTAATATAATGTTAACCTACAGGGACCCAGTGCTTTCATTATCACTCTTAGTGAATAGTTCTCAAATTTCTTAATGCTATGTCTCTCATTGAATACAGTTCCTCATGTTGTGGTTACCCACCACCACCACCATAAAATTATTTTCATTGCAACTTCATAACTATAATTTTGCTACTGTTATGAACTGTAATATAGACATCTGTGTTTTCTGATGGTCTTAGGCAACCCCTTGTGAAACCAACAGCTGGGTTATGACCACAGGTTGCGAATGGCTGCTAGGTGACAAACTGTGGAGCTAGAAAAGGCTGGTCCAAGGGAAAAGAAGGGAAAGAAAATAGGCATTATACACAGACATATGCCCCTATCACACACTCTATAATCACAAACATGTCAGAGAAATGTCCTACTGAATGATCATTATAATTCTCCCAGTTTAGGGCTCTGGTCAATTGTGGAGAGCCTTTTGGGGCGCTGCTTGGTAGGAATCTGACGTTGGCCAAGGACAAGGACAAGGAAGGAAGTAAGAATATGATTTTAGGGTACAACAAAGACATAGGCTCAGATATCTTGATCATCCTTAGAAACAGAGATCACCGATCACGGGAGGGATCACGGGACTTTGTGTTTATTGTCTTGCTTATTCCTTGACTATTGTCTTGCTTGATTCCTCATTGTACTGCTCACCCTTAATATCTGCATGCAATTAAAATGGTATAAAAGCGGATTGGAAATAAACTAAGCCTGCCTTCAGTCTCAGAATTGACTGAGGCCATGCTACAGTGTTGTCCAATTGTCTTTTCTCTTTTTAATTCTCACTCTCTCACTCCTGTGAGAACCTGTTGACAGACTGAGCGGGCTTGGTCAGTCAATGGCAGCAATTTCCAGCATACAAAGCCACCAAAAATATCAGTAAAAGCAGAAGTGGATGCTCACAGTCATCCATTGGACAGATCACAAGGTCCCCAAGAATACCAGAGAAATACCCAGGGAGTTGAAGGGGAGTGAAGCCCTATAGAAGAAACATCAATATGAACTAACCAGTACCTGTAGTAGGAGGCCGGCCTGCGGCCTACATGAACCGGGTATTTCTGGAAGGCAGGCTGGGGCTGAAAGAGACTAGACTGTGAGAAAAGAATTTTTCTCTGATCAAGCCCCACCCCCCACCACCCCCCACCCCCGAGTTTACTAAGAGACTGTGCTTATAAGGGGGAAGGCCCATCCCTCCCCCCACCCCTCCCGCCGCCAGTCCATTCTTGGTGCCTGGAGCCAGCCTGTCAGCACTTGGTTGCCAGGCTGTTGCTTATTCAGGAATGTCTCAGGAAGGCAGGTTCAGCCTCTCAGCAGGTAGCAGAATCTCAGGGCAGTTGACACTTCAAAAGAAGCCGGCCAAGTCAAGCCAGTCAAGTCAGAAAGCTGCACCTCAGGTGGCCCCACCTCAGTGGTGACAAGGTCTGTACCAGCCCACTGCAGGCTTAGGGAGGCTACAAGTACCCCCAGAGCTCCTTGGAACTAAGCCACCAATCAAAGTAAACACATGGTGGAGCTTGTGGCTCTAGCTATATATATAGCAGAGGATGGCTGAGTCAGTCATCAATGGGAGGAGAGGCCCTTGGTCCTGTGAAGGCTCTATGCCCCAGTATAGGGGAATGCCAGGGCCAGGAATGGGAGTGGTTGGGTTGGAGAGCAGGAGGAGGGGGGAGGGGATAGTGGCTTTTCAGAGGGGAAACTAGGAAAGGGGATAACATTTGAAATGTAAATAAAGAAAATATCTAATTAAAAAAAGGGAAAAAATCTGTAAAAGCAAGGACATCATTTGGAGCACAAAAGTATCAAATCTGGATAGACCGTCCTGCTGTGGGAAGGCAAGGAGGATGGAATCTGTTACTTTTGTTATTCAAGACAGAATTACTCTGTGTAACCCTGGCTGTCCTGAAACTTGCTCTATATACCAGGCTGGCCTCAAACTTAGATCTGCCTGGTTCTACCTCTTTAGTGCTGTTACTAAAGGCTTACACCACCACTGCCTGGTGGTTGGGGTTTCTCCGAAGCATAGTATTTCCAACCGGGAACTCTCTTAGAGCAGTGGAGTTAGAAATGCTTAGGGAGAAGTGATAATGTGTACTGAACCCAGGTCTGGTATCCACATTAGACCAATAAGGAAACTAGGAATGAAATAGCATCCACAGGCATGCTGCAGAAAGACAGAGCTGCCCATCGATGGTGAGAGAAAACACAGCCCAATCTGGGACACTTGTTAGATGTAAGGACCTTTCTTACCTAATGATGACAAAGGGCCAAGTTCTCAAGTTCTGACAATATGTTTGGGATCCAATGAGGTGATGTGGAGTCTGCAACAATATAAAGTAGGCACTCACTCACATTCACACTTGGTGGATGAAGCAAGCTCCAGAGAGCAAGTTTCAACCATTTTACATACATACATACATACATACTACGTACACACACATTTGATGGGTGGAACAAAGCTCCAACAACTTCACACACACACAAAGATACAGACAGACATATACATATTCACACTATGAATGGATAGAGCAAAGCTCCAACCATTTTACATATACATGTTTTGTGGATGGACCAAAGCTTCAGCGAACATGTTCTAACAACTTTATTTTTTTTCTCCCACAGTTTATATATCTCAACAAAATCTTTCAAGCAGCATAGAAATTACAAGTGATTTCATCCTATTTTTCTTTTAATGAATAACTATGAAAAACAGTGTGTTCCTCAATACCTTTACATGAAAAACATTACATAGTACAGATAAAGAAAACAAATTATTCCCAAATACCCATGTAAATTCATAACTAAGCAACTTGTTATAAATTATCAATATAAGCAAAAAAGGTAATTTTCTCAGCAAGTTTCTCTTACTGGCTGGCAGGGATTTGAGATTACAAAGAAAGGATCAATTAATTTATTATTTATCTTAAAAAGTAATTTATAAAAAAAATCTTACAGAAATCACAAATCTAAACTTATGTCACTTCTACTTTAAATTCTCAGGCTGCACGTCTTATTTTTACTAAATCATATCAGGAAGCTGAGGGCAAAATGGGTCCCAATTAATCATCAGCAATCAGTGAGAGTCACATCAGCCAATGATCAATGATGCCATTGTTCTTGTTCCCTGACCTCAAAAAGTCTCTAGCTCAACTAACAAGATATGTTTTCCTAAGCTTCAAATTGCTTCCTAAGATTTTCTACATCAGAGACACTAACAAAAACATCTTAACCTGGCCTCACTAACAATTTTAGCCTTCCAAATGCTTTCTAAGGATGGTGGTCTTAGCTGGCCATCTATATTTCTAAGCTCTTTCTTAGGGTGGTGACTGAATCTGAAAGACTCCGAAAGGAGCCCCTCACTCAGGCCTCAGGACAATAGCGGACACCCAAGAATTCACGAGAGACCAAGCTTGTTGCAAACCACATGAGGCTTTATTCGGGGAAAGCCAGAGCTCTGGGGACGACTCATATCCCACGCAGGGGTAGAGGAGTCGACCTCGAGGGGAAAGAGGTCCCGGTTTTTATAGGCCCTCAGGGGGGAAAGGAGAAGGGGGAGAGTAGGGGATTTCCAGATCTAAACAATGTCTATTCCCAAGAAATGAGTATGGGAGGGGTACAAGGAAAGAGTCTGGTGCAGGTGTAGCAACTCAGGATTGGCCGGGCTGTGGTTGCTGGGGAGATTTTCTGACTCTTTCTCAGCAACCAATATCACAAACACCTGGCAATGGGCTTCATCAGTGGGCACACACATGGGTCAAGGAACGGTCAAAACATTGGCAGACACACAGGTTCAAGGAGTGGCCAGAGCATTGTGCACCTCTATTTTTCTAAATCAGTGAAACTAGTTCTGCTAACACTGACATGTATCTTGCCAATTTCAGGGCTTCTGTGTCCTTTTACATTCTGTCAGGATCTTTCATTCCCTACTTCTTCTAGTTACTAGTTCTAATCTTAGAACTAAACTGCAACCTCTTTTTCAAGGTTCTGCAGAGACTGGTATTGTTGTCTTAATACTAACAGCTGGACGGCACCAATCCTCTCTCTAACAAAGGTCATTAGTTTTTAAGAATTAGTGGGCCACACGTAGAGGGTCTATCAGAGTAGAAATGAGGGTGGTCAACCAAGGGGATTTATTCTTCAGGAGCTCGCTTTATGTGAGAGGCATGAATCTAAGCAGAGATGCCTTCTACTTTGACAGTAGTGGGGGTGGTCAGCAGCACGATGCAAGGGCCTTTTTAACAAGGTTTCAGATTCTCAGCTCAATGTCATCAGAGGAGAACTGCATCTCCCACTTGGAGATGGTGTGGTACCATCAAATCCTTGAGCTGCTCTCAGTCAGTGTTTCTGACCACTTCTAGGGCTTTCGTGCATGTAAACAATGAAGGACCAGGGTTAAATTTTAAAGGATCTAACACTCTCTCTACTTCAGTGAGCGGGGGAGGATCCCCCTGTACAGGATTTCATATGGAGTGAGCTTAAATGTTCCCAGTGTGTTCTTAATGCGGAACAAGACAAAGGGAAGGAGGGCTGTCCAGTAATTCCCGCCGGTCTCTAAGATTAATTTAGTCAAGTTTTTTGTTTGTTTGTTTTTTGTTTTTTGGGGGTTTGTTTTTGTTTTTGTTTTTATCCTTTCTACCTAGCCTGAACTCTGGGGTCTATAAACACAATGTAATTTCTAATCAATCCCCAGTTGGATAGCCAGTCCCTGACTTACCTGGGCAACAAAGGTGGGTCCATTGTCAGACCCTATTATCTTAGGTATTCCAAACCGTGGAAAAATTTCTTCTAGGATTTTCTTAACCACAACATTGGCAGTTTCTTTTTTTGTTGGGTAGCCCTCCACCCATCCTAAAAAGGTATCTATAAAAACTAAAAGATATTTATTACCTTATTTAGCTGGCTTTACTTCAGTAAAATCTACTTCCCAATAGGCTCCAGGGTGATCTCCTCGTAGTCTTCTCCCTGGAGGATATCTTGAATGCCCTGCATTAGTCATGGCACACGGTACACAGTTCTTAACTACTGCTTCTGCAACATCAGAGAGTCTGAAAACATAAAAAGTAGATGCTTTGACCAGTGTTTGCAGGTGTTTGACTCCCAGGTGGGACAGCAGATGTATATTTTCAATAAATCTTTTCCCTTCTTTTTGTGGTTCTGGCAGAGCAACTTTCTGGAGAGGTTCTATCTGTGGAGTCCTGAAGGGCAGTATTGAGTCCTGAAGGGCAGTATCTTAGGGCTGAGTACAGCTTGTTTAGCTTTAACATCAGTCATGTTATTCCCCCTTGTCACAGCATCGTGTCCTTTTTGATGTCCAGGACAATGTATAATGGCCACTTTGGCAGGCAGATGAATAGCCTCAAGGAGGCTCAGAATCTCCTCTTTATTTTTTATGTCCTTGCCTGCTGACGTCAGCAACCCTCTATGTCTATAGATGGCACCGTGGACATGGGCTGTAGCAAAAGCATAGCTGCTATCGGTGTAAATGTTGATGGACTGCCCCTCAGCCATCCGAAGGGCCTGGGTCAGGGCAATTAATTCAGCTTTTTAAGCTGACGTACCTTCTGGAAGGCTGCCAGCCCACACGACTCACTTACCATCTACCACCGCCACCCCTGCCATCCTTTTACCTTCCACTAGGAAACTGCTTCTGTCTGTGTACCAGTTTGGAACACCTGGCCACGGCTGGTCACGTAGATCACTTTGCAGGCAGGAAGGTGGCAGGGTTGAGAATAGCAGGAGGAGCAAACACGACCCGTTCAGTCAGCAGCAGACTCTGGTAGTGAGTCATCCAGGCGTTTGTCATCCATCGGTCTGGGGGCTGGCAGATAATGCTTTCAAGAGAGTGGGGGGAAACCACAGTTATTTGCTGTCCCAGAGTTAATTTGTCAGCATCCTTAACGAGTAGGGCTACTGCAGTAACGGCCTTTAAACATGTGGGCCATCCGCTGGCCACTGGGTCCAGCTTCTTAGACAAATATGCCACCGGCCTCTTCCATGGCCCTAGAGCCTGAGTAAGAACTCCTCTGGCCACCCCCACCCTCTCATCAACATAGAGGATGAAGGGCTTGGTTAGATCTGGCAATGCCAAGGCTGGCGCAGTCAGCAGGGCCTCCTTAATATTTTCAAAGGCTTTCTGATGTTCTGATGTCCATCTGAATTTTCCACTTTCCTTGGTCAGGGGGTACAGGGCGGGGGGGGGGGGGTGGCGGCCAGTGTTGCAAACCAGGTATCCAAAGTCTGCAAAACCCAGCGGTGCCCAAGAATTCTCTCACCTGTCTTGGATTAGCCAGTGTTGGTATTTGAGTCACAGTCAGCTACTGTTTTCTATCCCAGAGGGTATATCCCAAGTAGACTACTTCCGTCTGGCATGGCTGGGCTTTTTTAGCAGAGGCCCGGTAACCCAACTCACCCAGTTCTGCTAGCAATCTCTTGTTCCCCTGCCAGCATTCTCTCTCTCCATGGTTGCAGCAAGGAGCAAGTCATCAACATATTGAAGCAGAGTTATCTGGGAGTTTTCAGCTCAGAAGGAGGCTAAATCTCGATGTAGAGCCTCATCAAAAAGGTTGGGGTAGTTTTTGAACCCCTGGGGTAACCGTGTCCAGGTCAATTGTCCCGTTTGTCCAGTGTCAGGATCTCTCCACTCAAAGGCGAATATAGGCTGGCTGGAGGGATGTAACTTTAGGCAAAAGAAAGTGAGGGCACTGTGCTGACCCACCCCCGTGCATGGGAGCAGCCGGGGAAGGGCTCTGAGAGGCAGGGGGGGGGGGGGGAATCCATGGCTGTGAACTCTGAATGAGGTAAGGCTGTTGATCCTGTGGGACCCAGGTCCACTCTGAAAAACAATGGCTTTAATTTCAAAGATAAGTGTCAAACCAAAAGTCCCCTCCAGTGACCATTTTACATTAAAAGTTGGCCACTCAGAGGCGCAAGAAAGTCTGCCAAGGTCCCTTCTTAATTTCTACTGAAAGATTATGGGCCCTTGATCTAACTTCAGTTCAGTGGTCTAAAGTCAAACTTAGGGGGGGGGTCATTACAGTCTGTCCAATACCACGGAAAACAGACACAAAACACACACACACACACACACACACACACACACACACACACACACACTGACAAATACCTGAAAACAGACACAAAAAACAAACACACACTGACAAATGCCCGTCTTCTAACGGACAGACAAAACCAACTCAGAAATGCAAAAAAGTTGGGGAAGTTCTTAAGTCTTTCCAATCCAGGAAGACTACCAACTCTTCACTTCCCAGCCCAGACGGACTCGTGGAGTCCTTCCCCTCGCTCAGGGCGTCCTCCAGAGTGAGCAGCAGCCGGTGATTCCAGCATGTCTGCTGTTCATACTCAGTGCCTCATCCCGAGGCAAAGGTCTCCGTTTCTCAGGAAACGTAGCGGCTGCAAATTTCAGCACTGAACCTCGCCGGTTCACAGAAACATTTTTAGACAAAAATTTTCACCTCCAAGTGGGTCTTCGGAGACGTGGGTGGTCACGCCAATCCCAGACGAGCCCCTAAATGAAAGACTCCGAAAGGAGCCCCTCACTCAGGCCTCAGGACAATAGCGGACACCCAAGAACTCACAATAGACCGAGCTTGTTGCAAACCACATGAGGCTTTATTCAGGGAAAGCCAGAGCTCTGGGGACTTCTCATATCCCACACAGGGGTAGAGGAGTAGACCTCGAGGGGAAAGAGGTCCCAGTTTTTATAGGGGGGAAAGGAGAAGGGGGAGAGTAGGGCATTTCCAGATCTAAACAATGTCTATTCTCAAGAAATGGGTATGGGAGGGGTACAAGGAAAGAGTCTGGTGCAGGTATAGTAACTCAGGATTGGCTAGGCTGTGGTTGCTGGGGAGATTTTCTGACTCTTTCTCAGCAACCAATATCACAAACACCTGGCAATGGGCTTCATCAGTGGACACACACATGGGTCAAGGAACGCTCAAAACATTGGCAGACACACAGGTTCAAGGAGTGGCCAGAGCATTGTGCACCTCTATTTTTCTAAATCAGTGAAGCTAGTTCTGCTAACACTGACATGTATCTTGCCAATTTCAGGGCTTCTGTGTTCTTTTACATTCTGTCAGGATCTTTCAAATCATTAATCTGCTCCAGAAGCAATGGCTGAAAAAGATTTATTTAAGGCTGAAAAAGCCTTATTATTGTGAACATCAGAGATACTGCCCAGTGAGGGGCAGGAAGACCCAGGCTATTGTGGGCAGTACAATTCCTAGGCAAGAGGTCCTGGGTTGTATTAGAAAATGGGCTAGATATGTCATAAGAAACAAGCCAGTAAGCAACATTTCTCCCTCCACAGTTCCTGCCTCTGCTCCAGCTTTTGAGTTCCTGCCCTGATGTTCCTCATGATTAAATGGAATCAAGATGTGTAAGTCAAATAAGTTCTCCACCAACCAAGTTGCTTTTGGTTGGTGTTTTATCACGCCAAGAGAGAAACAAATCAGGATACCAGGCCTCCATGCATGCTGGGCAAGCACTCTACCAACTGAGCTATGTTCCCAGCCTTCACTCTGTTTTAGAAAACTCCTGAAAACACTGGTTTTTCATCACATGACTCAGCTTTACATGGCATTCACTCTCCTTGGATAAATATAAAAATACACACTTTTGGGGCCTGGAGAGATGACTCAGTGGTTTAAAATATGTGCTGTTCTTCCAGAGGACCAAGGATCAATTCCCAGAAGAAACATGGAAGCTTACAAGTATTTGTAATTGCAATTTCAGAGTATCTAACACTCTCATACACACATACATGCAACATGCAGGCAAAATACCAATATATATTTTGCATGCACCTTCCCAATGTGGTTGAGAGCTGCAGGGTGCTGGTCACACTGGTGCTTTTCCCTCCTTGTTTGATCAGTCATCCTTTAACACCTGCGGCCTGGTATGCAACCCTTCATCTCCTCTGGCCAGCCAGTTACTCTACAGCCTCCTAATTCTTGCTTCCTGGACAACCAAACCCAGACTTGCCCTTCTTTCTTATGTATTCAAGGTCAGGATCTATAGTTGGTTACATGTTCAGTCTCTTCTTCCTGCACATGCCTATTTTGAGTTATACTTCACTGACAGCCCCAGGTCTTTCATTCCTACAACCCACCCACCCCCCACCCCACCCCCGCTGACCTTCCTACTACCTCATAACTTGCCAGAAACACATAGCATGTGGCAAATATATCCAGCATCCAAGTCAGCCCCCAAAGTTCCCTAGTGCCAGGCCTGAAGCCTTCCTTACTTTGAAGGTCATCACTTCTGGCTCTTTTTCTCACTTCTCAGCCAGGCACTCAAGCCTGTGAAAGGATGTCACATAGCTGTGGCTGTCTCCAGCTTCTGCATTGCACATCCTGTCTCTTAACCAGTTGTCAGGATCAAAATGTCACTTAAAGTCTAACTGCACTTGTCTCCCAAGGCTCTTTACACCCCAACTGACTTTGTAACTCTTATCAATGTCATCCACGTGCCCAACAGAGAGACTTGGGTCTCAGCCCTCTCACCCCTAATCCATAAGGAATGCCACTGTCACAGTGGGGATGTTGCTACATCCACTCCAATAGTGACAAGCTCGACAGGCCCCGAAAACCTGGGCACTGTCCCAAAGCGAAAAATTCACGGAAACTTAGTCTTCTGGAATCATGACATCCTGTATAAAGAATGTTCCAATGTCCTTGCTTTAGTTGATAAACAGATCCGTGTGCTTTCCCTTAATATTGCTTTATTACAAGTGCTACTAAGAATTGATTTTTTTGACATATAGCTAAATTAGATTCTAGGCAGTCCTTGATCCGACCTTGGGCATGAATAGCTAAGTCACTGCCCTACACAGGAATTTACCATTATCTAGGAAGAAGGAAGTTTGTGACCTAAAGAGGAACCAGAGTAGATACTTAGAATTATAGATAGCTGAGTAACACCCATACACAAGTATTTACAGTGGCCTAGGGGGAAGGTGGACTATACAATAGACTAGAGTAGGAACTATGGCAAGGGCACGAAGCCCTTGCCCCTGGTTTCTAAGATTAAGTGGACCTTAGGTGGAGCTGTTTTTAATCCCAGTTGTTAAATATTGAATTTTATTCCAGTTGGTTCCTGCCAGTCCTTCCATGTTTGCATTCCTCTGTTTTGTGTAAGAATCCAGTAACCTCTTTGTACCTTGCCAGTGCATCACCTAACTTCCCTATTGTCTTTTGTATAAAAAGTCTGATGCTCGATTTGACACATTACATTCAGATCCACACTCCCTTGTGTCGAGTCAGTTTGTCACCCCACTTTCACTGACTCCTTGTCTACCTGCAACCAGAGACCCATTCCATGCAGATAGGAGACCCAAAAAGGGGATAGTCTGCGGCAGGATGTTACCTCCAATTTTCAATCCACAGGTTCATTCCAGTCCACAAACCAAACTCCATGTATATATCTGGCACCTGAACCCCTGAAATAGTAGTCTTTAGGACACTTGTATCACAAAACAAGAAAATATACAAACAAAAACCCTACCCTAAAACACCTCGCTCTTGACATTCCCCATGAAGATTTTTCATACTGCATGCTGACATGCTCAATCATAGCTCATAATGCGCCCATTCACTTTCCAAAGACCTAAAACCAGGAGGCTGCCCCTGACGCCCTTTTCATCTCACCTTACAAATGTCCTCACTTCTGCATATCATAAAATGTAGGCAGCTTGAATTCAAAAATACGTTCTGAAATTAGAGGAGCCTGTCTGCTGCTATATTTCTCCCTCTTTGTGTGTGTGTGTGTTTGGAGGGGTGGTTTCATCTTCTATCCTAGGGATTGAACTCAGGCCCTACAGCTTAGCAGCAAGCACCTACACTGTCTGAGCCACCTTTTTCAGCCCAAGAGGGAGTTTCTTAAGTCTGGGTTACATCATTGCTTTCTTTTGCTTCAGATTTCCCCTAGCTTCCACTTCTTTCAGACAGAGGCACCCCTCAGGCCCTCACTCCAAACATGACATCTGTGTGTCTGTAACCATCTTTAGCCACTGCTTATGAAAGGAAATAAAACTTGAGACCTGAGATTCATGTAATATATGTCAAATAGCTCAAGAGTTGTTTGTGAGCTTTAAAACCTGGGGCTGAGAAAATAGCAGAACAGGCCGGGACATGCCCGGGCAGGCCCATCGTTACCTGTCCTGACTGGCCTGGTACCTCCCTATCTCCCGCCCTTCTGACAGTCTGTTGATGTTTAAATGGACCAATCATGTGAAACCGCGCCAATTCCTCCCCCAGCCCCACCCCTTTTTATAAAAACCCCTAGCTTCCAAGCGTTGGGTCGAAACCACTGTCTCCTGTGTGAGATACGTTTCGAACCGGAGCTCCGCCATTATGGCTCCACCATGTGGTCGACACCTCTGTCTCCTGCGGGAGATATGTGTCAGCCTGGAGCTCCGTCATTAAACTACCTCATGCTTTTACATCAAGATGGTCGTCTGTTCGTGATTCTTGGGTGCGCGCTGAACAGAAATTGAGTGGGGGTTTCCCCACTAGGTTCTTTCATTTACTATCCTTACAGCATATAACAAAGACTTGTAGTTCCTTGAATTCCCCCCAACTGTGTTTCTTCTTTAAAATTTTAAAACATTCTAGGTTCTGTGCCCAGGATTTATTGGTACATTTTCCCATCAGCTGTCAAAAATGAGAACCTCTTACTATAACCCAAGACAAAATGTAGGATACTAGATCTGGAGAACCCCACAGGCTTCTGACACAGGGAGGGAAATGGACAGGAATGAATCTCAAGATATCATCTTTCCTGAATTTATTCTAGTTTCTAAGACAGAGTCTTATTATGTAGCCTTGGCTGCCCTGGAACTCAGTTCATAGACTAGGCTGCTGTTGAAATAATATAGAGATCCACCTGCCTCTGCCACTGAGTGCTGAGATAAAACTGCCCAATGTTTTTGTTCATTTGGTTTTGCTTTGGAGATAGGGTTTCTCTGTGTAACCCTGGCTAACCTGGAACTTGCTCTGTAGACCAGGCTGGCCTGAAACACCACCTGCCTCTGCCTCCTGAGTGCTAGGATTAAAGGTGTATGCTACCACCACCGGCCATACTCATCTTTTTAAAAATATTCTTAAAATTTATTTTGAATTTCTGTTTGACTGTTGTAATGGCTATTACTGGTTGTCAGCTTGGCTACATCTGAAAAGAACTACAATTCAGAAATGGAGGGCACAGCTGGAATCCAGATTTTGAAGCAGGAAGACACAGGCTTCTGACCTGGATCCTGACATGGGATAACACTGTCTTTTGATCCAGATGTTGAGGCAATAGCAGCCATGAAACTCTTAGGCCCAAGCAAGGTAGAACACACCTTTAATCTCAGGAGACTGAGGCAAGCAGATCTCTGAGTTCAAGGTCAGCCTGGTACATAGCAAGTTCCAAAACCAGGTGTGATGGTGTACCCTTCTTCAGCCTAGGCAGGCTGGTTCAGACCATTCAACACTGAGGCGGGGCCACCTACTGTGCTGCTTCTCATCCCTCTCCTTTGATGTGACACTGCCTGCCACCTGCCTGAGGCCCAACCTGTTCTCCAAGATTTTCCAGAGTTATCAGCAAACTGTGAATTTGGCAAGTTTCTGCTAAAAGGCTGTTCTGACAACTTCACAAGAAACTTGGGGTGACCGGGGATGGGCTTCCCTCTTTATAAAGCACAGACTATTATTAAACATTTGAGCCTTGATCCAAATCCTGTCTTGGTTCCATCTCTCTCTCATCCACCTAGTTTCCCTTTCTTTCACCTCCAGGTTGCCTCCCAGGCTGGAACCCAGACATGAGAACCGCAGGCCGGCCCCAACATGATGGTACACACTATTAATCTGAGCCATTCCTTCTGATGGAGGGTGGAAGAAGAAAGGCTCACTCTTCTTTACCTGCTTGCACTTACTTGCCAGCACATCTGTTGGAACCTATGTCTTCAGAATTCCAGTTTATACAGAAGACCAGCTGAAACAACTAGCCTCCTGGGACTGAGCAGCTCCTAGATTCTTAGACCTCCCATCCACAGCTGCCCATTGTTGGGCTAAGTCATTAACTTAACTGCAGACTAAGTCATTAAAATAAATTCCCTTTGTATATAGAGACATCCCATAAGTTCTGTTGCTCTAGAGAATCCTGACTAACACATGTGTGTCTGTGCCATGTACATGCAGGTGCCCATGGGAATGAAAAGGGTGCATTGGCTCTCCTGGAGTGGAGCTACAGGCAATTATAAGCCACCTGACACTGGTGCTAAGAATCAAACTCTGGTTCTCTGTAGGAGTGGGGTATGCTTGTATCTGCTGAGCTATCTCTCCAGCCTCCATATGGGGGTGCTAAAGCCATCTGGGAGTAATTGGGGTGGGTAAAGAGTGCAAATCCTTGTACTCGAATGTGCAGGGTCCATTTCTATCATCACCAAGGGTAAGGGGCCCAGAAGAAAGAGGAAAGTTGTGAGAAACGGGTGCCATCCTAGAAACCATAAGCTGAGTTGTTTCGCTTTTGTTTTAATTATTTATTTTGTGAGACTGGGTCTTACTATGTAGCTCTTCACTAGCCTGGAATTCTCTTTATAGACCAGGTTGGCCTCAACCTTACAAAAGATCCACCTACCTCTACCACCATAACCTGACAGGGTTGTAATTCTACCTTGCTACAGAGCCTGAGAACATACTGATTTCAAGCTGATAATATAAATTCACTTCCTTAGATGTCAGTGTTGACAGCTTCTTAGGCAATCTGTGGCTCTGGAAGAGAACCAAATCTCTCTGAGGCTTGTCTGTTAAAAAAAAAAAAAATGGTTCCTGTCTTCCTGTGTTTATGTGGGTACTAAACATTAATACATCACATTAGCTACTGCTATCTATAGGATTGGGTTTAGTAACTTTTAAATACAGATGTAGTATGGTTTTGAAAATGAATATATAGAGTATATATTTTTAACTTTTCAAGCTTTTAAAAGATGTGGCATCAAGATCTCCCATGATAAACATGTACTTAAAAGTAAATTAATTGCAAGTATGAAATCCTTAATATTTTTTTTACTAACTTCATTTCTAGTTATCTCCTGAATGTATATTTTTAGAGTAATGTTGGTTAACTGGTGTTGAAACCTACAAATGGTCCTCTGGTAATGCAACCTACAGAGGAGATTAACAAGCAGGTCAAGTACTAACTGCAACCAGGTCTACCTGCAATATAATGCTCTCAGACCAGAGATGGCTTGAGTCTCATGACCACAACCTTCAATTATCCCATCTGGCCCTGAAATATGGCAAAGGCAGAAAAAGAAAAAAGTACACTGCTCTAAAATATATTTCCAGCCCAGCCTAAATGACTTTTTTTTTCTTTTATCAGAGAGTGTTTCCAAGGGACAGACAACCCCACACATGGAGTATCTGATCACCTCGGTTAGCTCCTTATAAGTAAAGCCTCCTTCAGGAAGGAGCCATAATTCCTTCTGTGCCAACTACACTATTCTGGAGGCTCCAGATTGTGGCCTCAGCCATCTTCTGCCCTCCATGACTCAGTTTTCTGCTTAAAGCACATCCAAAATAGCAACTCTGCACGGCATGGTGGTGCGCACCTTTAATCTCAGTACACTGTAGGCAGAGCCAGGAAGGCAGATCTCTGAGTTTGAAACTAGCCTGAACTACACAGATCCTGGATATCGAGTGCTGTGCAGAGAAACCATGTCTCAAAATAAAATAATTAAAATGAAATGAAAATAAATTTTAAAAATTAAAAAGCAAACATAGTAACCTGAAAAAGCCCTTGATTTGATCCTCTGGACAGCCCCTGGAAAAACAAATAGCCCTTTTTTTGTTTGGTTGTTTGGTTGGTGTTTTTGGGGGTTTTTTGTTTTGTTTTGTTTTGGTTTGGTTTGGTTTGGTTTGGTTTGGTTTGGTTTGGTTTTTCAAGACAGTGTTTTTCTGTATACCCCTGGCTGTCCTGGAACTCACTTTGTAGACCAGTGTTGGGAGCTATTAAGACAACACTATTGTCCTGATCTCTAAATTGAGCCTCCCCCCCCCGCCCCCGAAGAAAAGGGAGTCAAAAGCGGGCCACCAACACACTGCTCCGAGAACAACCACAGATTTTTCCAGCCCTAAGTCAGCACCAGATGTCCTGACTTCAAGATGTATCCTGATACCGCCAAGTTCCTGCTTCCCCGTGTAACTGCCTAAAGAATGTGCAATTCTATTGCCCCACCACTCCCGCTGATAAGTACCTGTACTTCCCCTTTTGCTTGTGCAATTCTACTGCCCCATCCTTCCTGCTGAAAGGCACTTCCCCTTTTGCTTGTGCATTTAAACCTTGGGCCTGGCTAATACAGTGGAACCTTGATGCCACTCAGAATGTTTCCGTGTCGTTCTTGCATAAGGTTCTCATCTCTCTCTATCCCCCCATTTGGTTCTTAGGAGAAGGTCCACTTGAGACCCTCGAAAAACTAGACCTGCTGGATGGGTCAAACCAGGCTGGCCTCGAACTCAGAGATCCTCCCGCCTCTGCCTTCCCAGTGCTGGGATTAAAGATGTGTGCCACCACCATTTTTTAACAACTTGATTGCAGGTGACACTGTTTTAAAAAATTCTTAGCCAAAATCGGTGTCAAACACTTTGTAAATCTCAGCAATAGGGAGGCTGAAGTTAGAGGATCACAAGTTTAAAGCCACTAGACATGTTGGTGGGGCCTTCCAGAAGGGGTTTAGGGATGGTGGTGATGGAGGAAACACGCATCTCTGACTAAGCCAATCAGGCTTCTGTGGCTCTGACTGACTGGAAAGCAGGTGCTTCTTTGTTTACACAAGTTCCACAGAACAAAGACAAACGAACAATTATCCTAGTGGTTCCTATTATGTGTTTGATTTTTTTTTCCTTTTTAATATTTATTTATTTATTTATTTATTTATTTAATGTATATGAGTACACTGTAGTTGTACAGATGATTGTGAGCCACCATGTGGTTGCTAGGATTTGAACTCAGGACCTTCAGAAGAGCAGTCAGTGCTCTTAACCGCTGAGCCATCTCTCCAGCTTGTTTGATTTTTTTCATTACCTGTACATGGTTACAAGCTAAGTTACAGTTAGAAAATATAAACAAAACAGATTTTTATTCTTATCAGCCCTATATCTCCAATTTAAAGTGAAAGTAAATAAAACTTGAGACCTATGATTCATGTAATGTATGTCAAATAGCCCAAAGAGTTGTTTGTGAGCTTTGAAACCTGAGGCTGAGAACATAGCAGAACAGACCAGGACATGCCCGGGCAGGCCCGTCGCCTCCCTATCTCCCACCCCTCTGACCTAAGTTAAATGTTACAGGCTGCTGATGTTTAAATGGACCAATCATGTGAAACCGCACCAATTCCTCCCCCAGCCCCACTCCTTTTCTATAAAAACCCCTAGCTTCCAAGCCTCGTGATTGAATCCACTGTCTCCTGTGTAAGATACGTTTCGACCCGGAGCTCCTCCATTAAAATACCTCGTGTTGTTACATCAAGGTGTTGTGTTCTATTTGTGATTCTTGAGTGCACGCCGAATCGGGAGCTGAGTGGGGGTTTCCCCACTAGGTTCTTTCAAAAGAATCTAAAAAGTGTCTCTTCCAAAGCAAACACATTTATTTATGACAGCCTGTTTTTAGGCTGGCAGTGTTTGTAGAGTTTTTGTTGTTGTTCATTTGTTTTTAGGGTTGTTTGTCTGTTTGGTTTTTTTTGTCTGTTTGTTTGTTTTTAATATATGTAGCTGTCTTCAGACATACCAGAAGAGGGCATCGGATCCCATTACAGATGGTTGGGAGCCACCGTGTGGTTGCTGGAAAAGCAGCCAATGCTCTTAACTGCTGAACCATCTCTTTAAGCCCAGTGTTTGTAGATTTAAAGCACTCCAAACAAACAGAAAATATCTGAATCGGTCTTTTTATGAATAACAAATACTAGTACCTAACTTCTTTTACTATAACTTCTTTTTTGTTGTCTCATCAGCTACAATATACAGTAGGAAAAGTTTATTTCAGTCAACCTATCATATTTACTAAGTCCTATTCCTCCAGGGCTGTTCCCTGTACAACCCCCTACCTTTAAACTACATTTTCAGAGAGCTCTAAGCCTATAATATGAAGAGACTTTGAATCTGTAATCTATTCTCCTGGCCAGTCAGAGTTTGTCATTTGTGCCTGTTTACCCTGTACCAATTATACTGTTTGAGTTAGCTCAGGGGCCACTACCCCAAGAAGACTCCTAGAGTAATGGCCTCCTCAAACATCTGTGCTCATTGGTGCTTGCAGATCTCCAGGGCAGATGGAAGACTTCCACATAGCGACCAGTTAAAGTTAGTTTAGGATTTTCCTAGAAAGATTCAGACATAATTTTTCTCAGGGAAAGACACAAAATGGATCATAATGCAGAAAGTTCCCAAGAATGCAACACACAGAGAAAACCCAAAAGTTAGAGAATGAAGAACAGCAATTCAAGGAGTTGTGTTGGGCTTTGCAAGAACCCTGTCAAGGAGCTGTGCTGGCTTCATGACTCTCACCTTTTCTGGTGAATATGGCTGTGCCAACCCATAGCAAAGCCGTGTTTTAACAAACAAACAAAACCAGCCAGGCATGGTAGCTCATATCTAAAATCTCACTACTCAGAGGTTGAGATGGAAGGATCACAAATCTGAGGCCAGTGTGGGCTATGTAGGCAGACCTTGACTTATTCTTTTTCCCAGACAAGTGACCTGAAGTCAATCTCCAGGCCCCATAGGATAGGAGACACATGGCACCCGAAAGTGGTCCTCTGACCTCCACACATATCACAGGGCACCATACATAGCACACCTGTGACCATACATTTACACACATAATGAACTACTTAAGATTCTTTCCATAACCATCCCATTACCTTCTGCAAGCCCTCTTTTTAGAACCTATATGGGAAAATCTGAACTTAGTTACTAGCTTTGAAATGACACCACGTCTGGAGACTAAAAACTGTGAAGCCCTTTCTTCTTACACCTGGGAACCTTGTATTACTTGATCATACTGGTTCCTCTTCCAGCATTCATTGTCTCCACTTACCTTCCTCTCCAGAATCCTAGACTAAAATAAACCTCTTTCCTTTATAACTGCCCTATCTCAGGCATTTTTTTATAGTGACACTGTTCCCTCAAAAAAAAAAAAAAGCTAGATTTCAAATGCTAAATTCTACAACAGGCTTGTTTATGTCTTAAGTTGTGGGAAGTCTAGGAAAGATGGTAGCAGTAGAAAAGAATACAAATCATTTGGTTGTATTGAATATGCACATTATCTTTTCTTAAGTTTTGTTTTTATTTTATGTGTGTTTGTATGCCACAAGTGTGCCAGTGTCCAAAGAGGCCACTGGGTTTCCTGAAGGTGAAATTACAGGTGGTTTTTGTGCCAACCAACCAACATGTTTGTGCTGTGAACTGAACTGAACCCAGGTCTTCTACAAGAATAGATAGTGATCTTAACCATTGAGCCACTTCTTTAGCCTTGATATATGATCCTGAATATGGTGAGTTCACACGTTGAAAAGGCATGCATCTTATAATTTACATATTTGTAATTCATTGCATATTAACCATACACCAGTAAGACTGTTAATAACTAAATTTCTAGAGACAAACAAATTAAATACCACTGAGAGGGGAGGAGGAAGAGTAGGTTGATAAGAAAGAATATTGGTGCTACTGAAAGATTGCGGCTCTACTTACCACTGGGCTGCATCATGCCAATCAATATATCAACTTCGACTTTTAAAAATTCATGTATTCATGTAGTTCATGGAGATGAGCACTCTGTCTTTATGCACCTCAGAAGCACCCCATTACACATAGCTGTGAGCCACCACATGGTTGCTAGGGACTGAACTCAGAACCTCTGGAAGAACAGCCAGTACTCTTAATCACTGAGCCATCTCACTAGGAAAAAGATCCCAACAGCTTGAGTCTTTGTGTATTCCTTAAAATATAATATATATAGATCAGGCAGTGGTGGTACATGCCTTTAATCGAAACAAGGGGCAGAGGCAAGGCAGACCTCTGAGTTGGAGGCCAGTTTGGTCTACAAAGTAAGTTCCAGGACAACCAGGGCTACACAAAGCTACCCTATCTTGATACCTTCTGCCCCCAATTAGATGTACCAAGATGGTACCAACTGAAAGCTTAATTCTGGCCAGGCAGTGGTGGCACATGCCTTTAATCCCAGCGCTTGGGAAGCAGAGGCAGGCAGATTTCTGAGTTTGAGGCCAGCCTGGTCTACAGAGTGAGTTCCAGGACATCCAGGGCTATACAGAGAAACCCTATCTCAAAACACTGAGAGAGAAAGAGAGAGAGGGGGGGGAGGGAGGAAGGAAGGAAGGAAGGAAGGAAGGAAGGAAGGAAGGAAGGAAGGAAGGAAGGAAGGAAGGAAGGAAGAAAAGAAGGAAGGAAGGAAGGAAGGAAAAAGAAAAGAAAGCTTAATTCTGCCAGTATTTAGGAGGACAACTATTCCATAGTAATTAACATTATAGTTTCTCATTCCTTTTAAAAGCATAACTAATTTACCAATACAATACCTATGTCTATTGTTCTTAGAGACTCAGAGCTGTCAAGTAGTTTGACTGTACCATCACACATCCTTCACGATTTAGGAGAGTAATGCCTGACTCGTCAACAAAAAAAAATGGGTGGACAATAGAATTCATTCCCGCTTTGGTAATTAGGAGGGCTCTCGAGTCTAGAAACCCATCCTTTGCTGCTCTCTGTTCAACAGCCCACATCCTTGTGAGCAGATTCTTCCAAAGACAAGCCTTCAGAGGGCACCGGAGGTCTGCCTGACAGTTTGACTGAAATACTATCAGTATTTGTGAGCCAAGCAGTGCCCACAATCCTGAGGCACTAAATGGCGAGATAATAACTTCTTAGCGTATTAAGCTATTAAATTTGTAGTCAGCCAAATAGCAAAGAGACAGACACTTACTAAGTGTGGCAACAAGCATGAAGTTCCCCGGCATCACACAGATGTACAGGAGCCTCCAGTGATTGTCAAGGAGCTCTCGTGGCTCCCAGGAGAATATGGAGAACACATCCTTGAAGGTCATGCAGGCCTAGCATGATGGGAACAGTTAACTGCGCCAGAAGCATCCTCCATGTACACCACCCTTCAGTCTGTCTCACATATATATATATATATATATATATATATATATATATATATATATATATATATATATGCCTTAACTGCTCTCCTCCCCAAGCCATAAAACCACTAATGGCTACTCTTTGTCCACATCTTGCTCCAGTGTGCAGAACACAGAAGAAGCAGGTACTGTGCAAATGATATCATACATGCATAGTGTCATAGGTCAGCAAGACGGCTCGGTGAGGAAAGACTCTTGCCTGCCTTGTAAGCCTGGTGACCTGGGCTTGACACCACAACACACAGGGTGAAAATGATCGAACACATTTAAACATAATCTGGCATGAAAGGTCTCATACTCTCTTAACACCCCACTCTCAGGGATTTCTCTATATTATCTATTCCACTCCCAACCACATGTGAGTTCTGCCTTCTCCCAGAGGTCATCAATACTAGGGGCATAAGATGATCAGTTCCTAGAGAGTAGATATGGCTCAGAGTAAAGCTCTGACCTTGCAAGCCTGATGATCTGACTTCAGTCCCGAGAATCTGCATAAAGATGGAGAGGTCCAATCCTGCAATTTGTCCTCTTGACTTCCATATGCATTCTGTGGCATGCAAGTTTCTTGGTACACGCATACTTACATGTGTGCATAAAAATTTTTAAAGACTGTCAGAGCTAGAGAGATAGCTCACTGTTTAAGACCATGTTATTGTTTGTGTAAAGGGCCTGAGTTCAATGTTCACAACAGGCAGTTCACAACTATCTGTAACTCTAGGTCCAGGAGGATCCAACACACACACACACACACACACACACACACACACACACACACATTTGCACTCTGAAGCTAGATGACTGCTGTGAAAACCTGTGCCATAGCCCTCCATCTGTGCACTAAATTTCCCAGTCTCCAATCACCCACAAGACAGAAACTCACTTCCTCGGGTTGTGGTTTTCAATTGGAGCCTGATCCCCTGCTCTCAGTTCTGATCAGGCACAAGCACTTGAGCTTTCTGCAACTCTCCTAACTCAGTTACATCCAAGCACTGTTGCCTTGAAACCCTTCCACATTCTGCCACCCCTAAGCTAAGAAGCAGGACGTGTTGCTCCAGTGACCAGCCACTGGGTGCTTTTTTTTTTTTTCCATTTTTTATTAGGTATTTAGCTCATTTACATTTCCAATGCTATATCAAAAGTCCCCCATATCCACCCACCCCCACTCCCCTGCCCACCCACTCCCCCTTTTTGGCCCTGGTGTTCCCCTGTACTGGGGCATATAAAGTTTGCAAGTCCAATGGGCCTCTCTTTCCAGTGATGGCCGACTAGGCCATCTTTTGATATATATGCAGCTAGAGTCAAGAGCTCCGGGGTACTGGTTAGTTCATAATGTTGTTCCACCTATAGGGTTGCAGATCCCTTTAGCTCCTTGGCTACTTTCTCTAGCTCCTCCATTGGGAGCCCTATGATCCATCCATTAGCTGACTGTGAGCATCCACTTCTGTGTTTGCTAGGCCCCGGCATAGTCTCACAAGAGACAGCTACATCTGGGTCCTTTCGATAAAATCTTTCTAGTGTATGCAATGGTGTCAGCGTTTGAATGCTGATTATGGGGTGGATCCCTGGATATGGCAGTCTCTACATGGTCCATCCTTTCATCTCAGCTCCAAACTTTGTCTCTGTAACTCCTTCCATGGGTGTTTTGTTCCCAAATCTAAGGAGGGGCATAGTGTCCACACTTCAGTCTTCATTCTTCTTGAGTTTCATGTGTTTAGCAAATTATATCTTATATCTTGGGTATCCTAGGTTTGGGGCTAATATCCACTTATCAGTGAGTACATATTGTGTGAGTTTCTTTGTGAATGTGTTACCTCACTCAGGATGATGCCCTCCAGGTCCATCCATTTGGCTAGGAATTTCATAAATTCATTCTTTTTAATAGCTGAGTAGTACTCCATTGTGTAAATGTACCACATTTTCTGTATCCATTCCTCTGTTGAGGGGCATCTAGGTTCTTTCCAGCTTCTAGCTATTATAAATAAGGCTGCTATGAACATAGTGGAGCATGTGTCCTTCTTACCAGTTGGGGCATCTTCTGGATATATGCCCAGGAGAGGTATTGCTGGATCCTCCGGTATTACTATGGCCAATTTTCTGAGGAACCGCCAGACTGATTTCCAGAGTGGTTGTACAAGCCTGCACTCCCACCAACAATGGAGGAGTGTTCCTCTTTCTCCACATCCACGCCAGCATCTGCTGTCACCTGAATTTTTGATCTTAGCCATTCTGACTGGTGTGAGGTGGAATCTCAGGGTTGTTTTGATTTGCATTTCCCTGATGATTAAGGATGTTGAACATTTTTTCAGGTGCTTCTCTGCCATTCGGTATTCCTCAGGTGAGAATTCTTTGTTCAGTTCTGAGCCCCATTTTTTAATGGGGTTATTTGATTTTCTGAAGTCCACCTTCTTGAGTTCTTTATATATGTTGGATATTAGTCCCCTATCTGATTTAGGATAGGTAAAGATCCTTTCCCAATCTGTTGGTGGTCTTTTTGTCTTATTGACGGTGTCTTTTGCCTTGCAGAAACTTTGCAGTTTCATGAGGTCCCATTTGTCAATTCTCGATCTTACAGCACAAGCCATTGCTGTTCTGTTCAGGAATTTTTCACACTGGGTGCTTTTATGTAGGAGGACCAAGCAAGGAAGGCAAGGCATCAAGGACACACCTCTATATCTGATATGTAAATATCTATATCTGATATAGAGGATAGGAACTGTAAGCTGTCACAGGATCGTGGAGATAGGTCTTTCTTCCTTGCTGTGGTACGCAGGTTGGAAGGGAACCTGGACATGGCTGCATACTCCTAAACCAGAGCCCGCACCAGCCCAGAAGTCATCACCCCCTCCTACCCACCCCACTCCCCATAATTCAGTGGTGCCGTAGGGATAGGATTGTGGGTAATGTAGTTTCTTCCCAGTATCCAGCCAAGTATTTATCAGCTAGTAACTCCTTCTGGCCAAAGACTGAGGGCAAGGGTGGAGGGGGGGAAACAGTAATTTGGCTCACCACTCTCACATTATATGGAATTCACCCTGAATTCTCTGGCCATTTGGGTTAATGGCAAGTGTTAGGGATCTCCAGCACATGACTGATTCTTTTAACTTCCTACTTCTGAGGTCCAGAGAGAACTGCTTCGCACCTACCAGTCTTGGCAATGGAGATTTTAGTTCTTCATAACTGAAAGGCCTCCACTTGAAGTCCCACTGTGTATCAGAGTGAAATGACCCTGTAGTTCATGAGTCCCAAGTGTGGGTATCTCAGTTGACAGCAAGCATAATGACATGTTGCTTCTTTCAGTTCTGAGGCATGGGGAGAGTTTGGTAGCCAAGAGCACTTGCTGTTCTTAGTGAAGACTCAAGTTGAGTTCCCACCACCCACAACATTAGGTTGCTCTCAACCACCTAAAAACCTCAAATCCAGGGGACCCTGATGCCCTCTTCTGGCATCTGAAGGCATTGCACTGACATGTACAAGCCTACATACAGATACACAGAATTTAAAATAATAATACATCTTGAAATCTAGGCATGCTGGAACATGACTTTAATATCAGCAGACAGGCAGAACACTATGAATGCTAATTGAGCCTTATTAGGCAAAATAATTTGAAGAAATTACTTTGTTGCCATTAAAAGGCACAACTAAATAGAAGGATTTATCCGGGCAGGTGAATTGGCTCAATAGCGAAGAACACTTGTTTTCTCAAAGGACCACAATTTGATACCTAGCATCCACATGGAGTCTCATCATTTCCTTAAGTACCAGGTATGCATGTGGCACAGTCACCCCTGCAAGCAAAGCACTCATAAACACAAAATAAAATAAATCTAAAAAATATTTGTAAATAAATGGATATATATATGTATATATATATATATATATATATGTATACACACACACACACACACGTGTGTGTATAAAGCAGAAAAATGTTCAAATGTTTTTTTTTTTGTCAGTTGTCATCATATCTAGCATAGTTACTAACAGTGCCCTGTTGATGGTAGATAGAAAAGAGAGACTTGTAAACTGTATAGAAAATAATGTGAGTGGCATCCAAGGCATCCAAAGCACATACTTAATTAAGTACCATTGCACAGAACATCAAAAAAGTTATACACAAAAGCGTTAAAATGGATATGTCATGCAAATCTTCATTAAGATTGAATTTCCTAAGGATCAATCGATTATATCATTAACATTTCAAAGAATTCCTTAATATTGATGATGTTGTCTATGACAATATCACTTGTATTTTTCTTAAAAAAGGACTTACTTGTATAAGTGGTTTTGCCTTCAACCGTGTACATCATGTGTGTGCCTGGTACCTTCAAGGGCCAGAGAGGGCATTGGATGCCCTGGAACTGAAGCTCTACATGGTTGCTGGGAATGGAACCCAGGACTTCGGAACAGCAGCAAGTGCTCTTAACCACTATGGGTGCATCTTTCCAGCACCCATAATTTACCTTTTGGAAGTTAGATGACTAAGTCAAGGCCAAATGTTGAAAAGACTTTATGACTTGTGACGTAGGATCAAAAACAAAATTTGGGTCATACCTTGCCAATAAAAAACTAGCTTGAGCCGGGCGTGGTGGCGCACGCCTTTAATCCCAGCACTCGGGAGGCAGAGGCAGGTGGATTTCTGAGTTCGAGGCCAGCCTGGTCTACAAAGTGAGTTTCAGGACAGCCAGGGCTACACAGAGAAACCCTGTCTCGAAAAAACCAAAAAAAAAAAAATAATAATAATAAAATAAATAAATAAAAATAGAAGAAATCTTTAAGCCGGGCGTGGTGGCGCACGCCTTTAATCCCAGCACTTGGGAGGCAGAGGCAGGCGGATTTCTGAGTTCGAGGCCAGCCTGGTCTACAGAGTGAGTTCCAGGACAGCCAGAACTACACAGAGAAACCCTGTCTCGAAAAAAAAAAAAAAAAAAAAAAAAAAAAAAACTAGCTTACAGATTTAATATTTTTAGTGGCATTATTCATTTAAGTAAGTTTAACCTGTGTCTTAAAAGTAAAATAACAACAACAAAAAAAGTATCAGTACGAGGCTTCAAAGTATTCTAAATAAAATGAAACATGGAGCTGACATGAATGTTTCTACTGCTCTGATGAAACACCACGACCAAAAGCAACTTGGGGAGGAAAGGATGTATTTGGCTCTCACTTCCATATCCAAGAAGGTCAGGACAGGAACTCAAACAGGGCAGGAACCTGGAGGCAGGCGCTGATGCAGAAGCCATGAAGGAGTGCTGCTTATTGGCTTGCTCCTCCTTGGTTTGCTCAGCCTGCTTTTCTATACAACCCAGGACCACCAGTCCAGGGATAGGACCACCCACAATGGGCTGGACCTTCTCCGTCCAACTCTCCTTTTAAGAATGCCTGATAGCCTGGTATTAGGTCTTCCAGAGACATCTTCTGAATTGAGGTTCCCTCCTTTCAGATGACTTCAGCGCTTGTCAAGTTGACATAAAATACACCTGGCCTGCACAAACTGTCAATCAAGGAGTATTTGTCTCTGGAAATACATGGCCTATAAAAAACTCTAGTAAAGAGACACAATCTAAATTCTCTACAAGTCAAATTGTAACTTACACAGAACACACACACAGTATGAATTCTGTTTGAAAATTGGCAAGTAATATTTATATTGAGTGAAAATAGACAGAAAGGCATCAACATATTCTTTACCTGAGTTTCGTTTTAACAATCTTCTGTCAAATAGAGAAAGCAAGACCTCTGTGTGTGTGTGTGTGTGTGTGTGTGTGTGTGTGTGTGTGTGTGTGCCTGTGCGCATGCGCGTGTGCTTGTGTGTATTCACAGGACTGGACTCAACAGATAGGTAAAAATGAATAAATTTGTTTGCATTAATTTGAGCTTGCCATGATGTTACTCTTTAGATCTTAGCATAAAATAGGGACAAGCCCCTGCCATATATCAATTTATGACAACAAAGACAAGTTGGATTTTTCTTTAAAGATTTTTTTTTTGGTTCTGTTTTTGTTTTTGTGAGACAGGGTCTCTGTACATAGACCTGGCTGTCTTGGAACTTACTATGTAGGCTGGGCTGGCCTAGAACTCACAGAAATCCACCTGCCTTTCCCTCTCAAGTGCTGGAATTAAAGAAGTGTGTCAACACTCCAGTCAAGATTTTTTAGTTAAAAACAGATTGGTTGATTGCATATGGGTGTTTCCCTGCATGTATGTATGTATTTCAAGACCAGAATTTGATCTTGGAATGAAGCTGCTCTAAACAATACACACAAAATTAACATGTGACTTAGAAACTTTTGTAACTTTTACTTAAAAGTATGTCAAAAACTGTAAAAGGCATGCCTGGTGGGACAAGACTATAATCTAGCTACTAGAGGCTAAGGCAGGAAGACAGCAAGGCCAAGGCTGACTGAGAGATGTAGTGAGACCTTGCTTTGAAATAAAAAAGAGGGACTGAGGGCTAGTGAGATGGCTCAGCGGGTAAGAGCACTGACTGCTCTTCTGAAGGTCCTGAGTTCAAATCCTAGCAAACACATGGTGGCTCACAACATCCGAGATCAAATTCTGGTCTTGAAATATATACATACATGCAGGGAAACACCCATATGCAATCAACCAATCTGTTTTTATTATTTTTTTATTAGATATTTTCTTTATATACATTTCAAATGCTATCCTGAAAGTTCCCTATACCCTCCCTCCGCCCTGCTCCCCTACCCACCCACTCCCACTTCTTGGCCCTGGCATTCCCCTGTAATAGGGCATATAAAGTTTGCAATACCGAGAGGCCTCTCTTCCCAGTGATGGCCGACTAGGCCATCTTCTGCTACATATGCAGCTAGAGACACGAGCTCTGGGGGTACTGGTTAGTTCATATTGTTGTTCCACCTATAGGGTTGCAGACCCCTTCAGCTCCTTGGGTGCTTTCTCTAGCTTCTCCATTGGGGGCCCTGTGTTCCATCTTATAGATGACTGTGAGCATCCACTTCTGTATTTGCCAGGCACTGCATAGCCTCATATGAGACAGCTATAACAGGGTCCCTTCAGCAAAATCTTTCCGGCATATGCAATAGTGTAACCAATCTGTTTTTAACTAAAAAATCCTGACTGGAATGCTGACACACTCCTTTAATGAGATCTGACACCCTCTTCTGGTGCTTATGAAATCAGCTATAGTGAACTTATGTATAATAATAAAGAAATCTTTGGGCCTGAGTGAGAAGGGCCCGACTGGAGTGAGCAGAGGTCCTAAAAATTCCATTTCCAACAACCACATGAGGGCTCACAACCATCTATACAGGTACAGTGTACTCAAATACATACATACATCTTAAAAAAAAAAAAAAAAAAAAAGGACCGGGACACAGCTCAGGGCTGGAGGGTTTGTCTACCCTGTACTAAGATTTAAAGTTCCACCCCTTCTACTGGAATGGGGAGGGAAGCAGTATTTTAATGCTGCTTAATATTTGTCAACTTGACACAGACCTAGACATATTTTGGAAGAGGAACCTCAACAGAGAAAGAAAGAAAAAAAAAAACCCTAGCAAGTTGGCCTGTAGGCAAGTCAGTGAGGCATTATTTATGGTTTTTTGAGACATGATTTCTCTGAGTGCCTGTCCTGGAACTCTCTCTATAGACCAGGCTGACCTTGAACTTAGAGATCCACCTGCCTCTGCCTCCCTGGGGTTAAAAGTGTGCTTCATCTCCACCCAAGGGGGGTACTTTTTAACTAGTGATGAGGTTCCAGCCCACTCTGGGTGGTGCTGCCTCCACCTCTGAGCAGGAGGTTCTGTGTTGTATAAGCAGGTTGAGCAAGCCATAAGGAACAACAACTTTCCTTCATGGCCTCTGCTTCAGTTCCTGCTTCCAGATTCCTGTCTTGAGTTCCCACCTTGGCTTCCTCTGATGACAGTCTGTTACCTACCTAGAAGACGAATTCTTTCCTGCCCACACTGCTTTTGGTCATGGTGTTTTATCACAGTAATAGAAACCCTAACTAAGACACTTTTATAACCTGTATTTATAGGACATCTAAGGGGGAAAAAGTAATCTGTATTTTAGGTCATTTTATGGCTGAAGAATATTTAAGGGAGAATTTAGGAGTAAAACTTGCATATTTAAAACATCAAAGATTTCCATTCAAACAAGGAATGAGTATTACTTCATGTTCCTGTGCTATCAAGAAAGACTTAAGGCTGGGTAATATAATAATAATAATAATAATAATAATTCAGAGTCTGGCTTATTGACACACACTTTTGATCCCAGCACTCAGGAGGCAGAGACAGGTAGATATCTATCAGATCAAGGCCAGTCTGGTCTGCATAGTGAGTTCTAGGCCAGCCAAAGTTACATAGTGTCGCAAAACCAAACATACAAAAGAAACAGGCCAGCTAGCCCCTATAACAGCAGTATACTGGCTAGTTTATATCAACTTGACACAAGCTAGAGCAGTGGCTCTCAACCTCTAATGTTGTCACCCTTTAATACAGTTCCTCATGTTTAGTGACCACACCCCAGCCATAAAATTATTTTTATTGCTCCTCATAACTGTAATTTTGTTACTCTTATAAATCATAATTAAGTATCTGTGTTTTCTGATGGTCTTGGGCAACCCTTGTGGAAGTGTTGTTCAACCCCCAAAAGGGTCAGACCCACAGGTTGAGAACACCTTTGAGCTAGAACCTTTGAACTGAAGGGAATCTTAACTGAGAAAATGCCTCCATAAGACTGGGCTGAAGGCAGACAAGCCTATAGGGCATTTTCCTAATTAGTGACTGATGGATGATTAGTGATTATGGGTGGTGTCTGTAGTCTCCCCTCCCCCAGCCTGAAACCTGCTTGCTCAGGGGTGGAGCTTCCTGCTCATTCGTTCTGCCACGCCCACTGCTGGAACCTGCGGAGCCACACCCGTGCACCTTTCTACTGGACCAGAGATTATTCGGCGGGAATCGGGTCCCCTCCCCCTTCCTTCATAACTAGTGTCGCAACAATAAAATTTGAGCCTTGATCAGAGTAACTGTCTTGGCTACATTTTTTCTTCCGCCCCGTCTAGATTCCTCTCTTACAGCTCGAGCGGCCTTCTCAGTCGAACCGTTCACGTTGCGAGCTGCTGGCGGCCGCAACATTTTGGCGCCCGAACAGGGACCTGAAGAATGGCAGAGAGATGCTAAGAGGAATGCTGCATTGGAGCTCCACAGGAAAGGATCTTCGTATCGGACATCGGAGCAACGGACAGGTACACATGCTAGCGCTAGCTTAAAATTTCAGTTTTGTAAAGTGTTGCTGAGGATGCGGTAGGATACGAATTAAGCTTAAATCAGTGCTAACCCAACGCTGGTTCTGCTTGGGTCAGCAGCGTGTTAATCGAAACTAGAAACGGAAACAGGCAGGTTAGCCGCAGCTTTTTAGGAAGCTGCTTAGGTGGAAAAAGAAAGGGTTTAAAGTCATGGATCAGGCGGTTGCCCAAAGTTTTCAGGAGTTGTTTCAGGCCAGAGGAGTAAGGCTTGAAGTACAATTAGTAAAAAATTTTTTAGGTAAGATAGATAGCTGTTGCCCATGGTTCAAGAAAGAAGAAACACTAGATTGTGAAACCTGGGAAAAAGTTGGTGAGGCCTTAAAAATCACTCAGACAGATAATTTTACCCTAGGCCTCTGGGCGCTCGTAAATGATGCAATAAAAGATGCCACTTCCCCAGGGCTAAGTTGCCCCCAGGCGGAGCTTGTGGTATCTCAGGAGGAGTGCCTGTCAGAGAGGGCCTCCTCAAAAAAAGATCTTCTTAACTCAAAAATTGATAAATGTGGAAACTCAGATGAAAAACTGATTTTTAACAAAAATCACTCAGATAGAGGAGCTGCCCATTACCTTAATGAGAATTGGTCCTCTTGTGAATCTCCCGCTCCACCTGTAGTCCCCACTTCGGGAGGTGCCACTCATAGGGACACACGACTAAGTGAGTTAGAGTTTGAGATTAAGCTTCAGAGGCTGACTAATGAGCTTCGGGAACTAAAAAAGATGTCAGAAGCGGAGAAGAGTAACTCTTCTGTAGTTCACCAGGTGCCGCTAAAAAAGGTTGTGAGTCAGGCTCGTGGGAAAGGACAGAATATGTCTAATACGCTAGCCTTTCCGGTGGTCAAGGTAGTTGATCAGCAAGATACTAGGGGCAGACATTACCAGACCTTAGATTTCAAGTTGATAAAAGAGTTAAAGGCGGCTGTTGTGCAATATGGCCCTTCAGCCCCGTTCACTCAAGCATTACTAGACACAGTTGTGGAGTCACACTTAACCCCTTTAGATTGGAAGACTCTTTCTAAGGCTACCCTGTCAGGAGGAGATTTTTTGCTTTGGGATTCTAAATGGCGAGACGCCAGTAAGAAAACTGCTGCTTCTAACGCTCAGGCGGGTAATTCAGATTGGGATAACAACATGCTTTTAGGAGAGGGCCCTTATGAGGGACAGACAAATCAGATTGATTTTCCCGTTGCAGTGTACGCACAAATTGCGACGGCCGCACGCCGTGCTTGGGGAAGGTTGCCAGTCAAAAGAGAGATTGGTGGAAGTTTAGCTAACATTCGACAGAGTTCTGATAAACCATATCAGGATTTTGTGGATAGGCTATTGATTTCAGCTAGTAAAATCCTTAAAAATCCGGACACAGGAAGTCCTTTCGTTATGCAATTGGCTTATGAGAATGCTAATGCAATTTGCCGAGCTGCGATTCAACCGCATAAGGGAACGACAGATTTGGCGAGATATGTCCGCCTTTGCGCAGACATCGGGCCTTCCTGCGAGACCTTGCAGGGAACCCACGCGCAGGCAATGTTCTCAAGGAAACGAGGGAAAAATGTATGCTTTAAGTGTGGAAGTTTAGATCATTTTAGAATTGATTGTCCTCAGAACAAGGGTGCCGAGGTTAAACAAACAGGCCGTGGCCCAAGAATATGTCCCCGGTGTGGAAAGGGCCGCCACTGGGCAAAAGATTATAAGCATAAAACGAGGGTTTTGAACCGCCCGGTGCCGAGAAACGAGAAAAGGGGTCAGCCCCAGGCCCCGAGTTACTCAAAGAAGACAGCTTATGGGGCTATAAATCTGCTGCCCAGCCAACAAGATCAGTTCTTGAGCTTGTCAGGTCAAACCCAGGAAATGCAAGACTAGACCTCTGTTCCACTGTCCATGTAACATTAACCCCAGAAGTGGGAGTCCAAACTCTGCCTACCGGAGTTTTTGGACCACTACCTGTAAAAACCTGTGGTTTTCTCTTAGGACGAAGCAGTTCTATTGTAGAAGGCCTGCAGATTTATCCAGGTGTTATAAGTAATGATTATGAGAGAGAAATTAAAATCATAGCCGCTTGCCCTCGTGGTGCTATAACTATACCCGCTAATCAGAAAATTGCTCAACTTACTTTGATCCCTTTGCGCTGGTCACTATCTAAATTCTTTAAAAATGAAAAAGGACAGAATAACTTTGACTCCCTTGGCGTAAATTGGGTGAAATCTATCACTAATCAGAGACCTAACCTTAAATTGATTCTTGATGGAAAAAGCTTTGAAGGATTAATAGATACCGGGGCCGATGTAACGATAATTAGAGGGCAGGACTGGCCCTCAAACTGGCCCCTGTCTGTTTCCTTGACTCACCTTCAAGAAATTGGTTATGCCAGTAACCCAAAACGTAGTTCCAAATTGCTAACCTGAAGAGATAAAGATGGAAAATCAGGAAGTATTCAGCCGTATGTTATGCCAAATTTGCCTGTAACCCTGTGGGGAAGAGATCTGTTGTCACAGATGGGCGTTATCCTGTGCAGTTCTAAGGAGATGGTGACTGAACAGACGTTCAGGCAGGGACCCCTGCCTGATCGTAGACTAATAAAGAAGGGACAAAAAATTAAGACTTTTGAAGATCTTAAACCCCACTCTAACGTGAGAGGTTTACAGTATTTTCAGTAGCGGCCACTGTCTTGCCTGCATCCCACGCCAAAAAAATTCAATGGCGTAATGATATTCCGGTATGGGTAGATCAGTGGTCCTTGCCTAAAGAGAAAATAGAGGCCGCTTCTTTGCTAGTGCAGGAGCAGTTAGAAGCAGGACATTTGGTGGAGTCTCACTCTCCCTGAAATACACCCATTTTCATTATCAAAAAAAAAAGCCAGAGGTCAGCTAAGGGGCTAAGCCTGTCTATCAAAATAAAAACCAATCTTTATTAATATAGAAAAATCTACTCTTCTAGCCCTCTAGGTAAACCTAAATTTTTAACTCAGACTGAAAGATCTGATGCCCTCCATCTTCTGGTGCATCTGAAGTCAGCTACAGTGTACTTATGTATAATAATAAAGAAATCTTTGCACCAGAGCAGTCAGGGACTGAGCAAGCAGGGCCAACCAGAGCAAGCAGTGTTGACCAGAGGGAGCAGAGGTCCTAAAAATTCAATTCCCAACAACCACATGAAGGCTCACAACCATCTGTACAGCCACAGTATACTTACATACATAAAATAAATAAATATATCTTTTTTAAAAAAAAACAACCATATACTACAATCCTAGCACTTGGAAGATGGGAGCAAGATAATAAAGAACTCAGGGTCACCCTCAACTGTTCTAGGACGGCCATGAGATAGAAAATCAAGTCTATTTAGCTCACTTCTGAAGCAAGGCTTTCCTTCACTCACACACCTATACTGACACACACACACACACACACAGTTTCCTTTCCTCTGTTCCCACTCTCTTCCTTAATTTACTAGGATGGCCTCAAGGTTATAGACAGGTGTGAATCAGCCCACTCAGTCAGTACTGATTTTCTATAACCCACTGTAACTAAGGCTATGCTAGAACTATGCTGTTGAGTACTTTAACCCCTGGAAAGGACAGCATTTGAATAACTTTTTGTTCTCTCCTTCCACATACACATGGGTCCAACCTAGAGTTAGCACTCAGGCTTTTCACCCTTGCTGTTACTGCAAGGTGTCCTTAGCTCAATAGGCTGTGGAAAAAACAGGGATGAGGAGAAACAACTACTATTAGTTTGTAAAGCTCTATAATTTTTAAAAAGACTTATTATTTTATTTTATGTATATGGCTGTTTTGCCTGCATGTATGTCTGTGCCCCTTTTGTGTGCCTGTTGCCCTCAGAGGCTATAAGAGGGCATCAGATCCGAGGGTACTAGAGCCACAGATGGCTGTTGGCTTCCATCTTGGTATTTGGATTTGAACCTGGGTCCTCTGGAAGAACAGCCAATGCTTTTAACAATGAAGCCATCTCTCTGGCCTCCTAGAAAATGGTAAGCAGGCCTGCCAGCCCTAAGCCTTCAATACCACCCTGCTGAGGAATAAGTTTCCAACACACAACCAGTATCCAAATCAGAGGACCATGCATTTTCATTGGCCCAAGTGTTTGTTTAGATCCTAAGCAAAGTTTATCAGTGTCCTTGCAAGTCACAGTCTAAATGTGGATTCTATTCAGAATGTTCTCACAGCATCCCCAGGTCACCTCCCCACAAGCATAGAGCAGAGAGTTCCAAAGAAGAAGGCCTTAGCACATAGACCCAAGCTACCTAACCCTGACCATGCATTTCTCAGCATCTAGACCCGTGAGAAGTAACTACCTGTTAAAAGAATTATAAAAACTAGAAAACAAACTTCAGAGAGGCCAGGCTCATAGATGGCATTTCCTGCTCAATAGTTCCCCAGAGGGCCAGCAAGATAGCTCAGCAAGTAGATAGAATGGCTCTACACGGTAGGCAGAGAAAACAGACTCATATACACATGCCATAGCACAAATGCCACCCTCCTTGGCATAAAATATAAATATAATCATGTTTTTTCCAAAAACAGTTTAAAAAGAAGAGAAAACCCCCACATAAGCCTCTTTAGAAAAACAAAAACTTGCAAAAAAGCAGAGACCACTGACAGTAAGGGCTGAACTCATTTTTACTACTACAAATATGATAAAAACAGAAAACAAACAAAATAAGATCTCTCTTAACTGAAACTGGCCTTCCACTCACAATCATCCTCCCTCAGCCTCTCAAGGACTAGCACAAAAGTATCACTACATCTGGCAAAAAAATAAATATGGGGGATGGAGAAAAGTGAGGGCTTAGTAGTAAAAGCACTACTCGCTACAGGGGAGATGGCTCTGTGGTGAAGAGTATGGACTGCTCTTCCAAAGGACCTGAGTTTGATCCCTAGCACCATGTCAGGAGGCTCACAACTTCCAGCAATTTCAACTGCAGGGGATGTGGCACATCTGGCCTTTTCAATCACCTGTACTAACACACATACTGATACACAGACACACTCACAGATGTAGGAGATGGGAGATCCTCATGATCACAGGTAAGCCTTCAGGGAAACCAGGAATGTTAAACATGCAGGGTTAACTCTTCAGAGGAAGGGTTCCAGAACCTATTTTCTACCCAGAAGGCTGGGAGTGCAGCTGGTTAACAGGCAGGTGCCATTTGTATGGTCACACCTGACCCCCCAGACTCTGAGCATTTATCTCCCTCTATAGAGCCACCCTTGCCCAGACCCTTATAGTTAGCTGTTTGTGCTGAGCCTGCTTTCCCAATTAAGCTATAGAAAGTATCTTTATGGAAGAGGTCACATGTACTTTACAGAGAGTTTCAATGGAGTCATGCCTTAGGCTTTATTGTGCATACAGATTTAAGTCTCACCAAAAAAAAAAAAAAAATTGTCTAAACTCTTCGGGCCATGGAGTTTGCACATAACCCTGCACACATAGACATGACTAAAAGAATAAAAATATATTGGGGGCAGGCTTGGGCAAAGGGGAAGACTAGCTAAAGAATCTGGAAATCTTACCTCTGGGTTCTACAAAGCACCCTTCTTCCATGGTCGTCTTCTCTACATTATCCTGGGAGCCTAAAGATAAATAACACAGGAAGAGATGGCTCTAGAAAGTGCTTGAAGCAGTGGGAAGAAAATTAAGATAAGCTCAGAGGACCTCTTAAGCATCAAGGCCTGGAGCCAGAGGGTGAAATGAGAGCAGCCAATGACCCATTCCCTGAACTGGGGAGCTAGCAAGACTATCCAGAGAGACCAGAAGCCCAAGGGTTTCCAGTATCACCTCCCGGTACAGGGTCCCCTGAGCTAGAGCCAGCTGCCTCGACTCCTCTTGGGTAAAAGCCACATCCTCAAAGGTGAAAGCCACCTGAAAAGTCACTAAACATATTAGCACTGGCCTCGGGTTTTGCCTAAAAATGCAGAGATTAATGCCCAAACTACACAACACATCCTGAAGGCTATGCTGTTTCATGGGCCACAAGGGAAGAGACAGGTTGTTTGGAGCATGTAATGTCTAGTTTTAATTGACAACTTGACACAATCCAGAATCACCTAGGAAGATAGTCCCGGTAAGGGACTACCTAGAACAGGTTGACCTGTGGGCACATCAGTGAGATTATGTTGATAATCTTGATTATGTTAAGGTGGAAGACCCAACCTAGAAGTAGTTGACACCATTCATAGGTTTGAGTACCAGAATGTATGAAAAGGGAATCACTTAGTTGGCTCATGTATGAATGTATGAAAAGTAGAATCACTGAGTTGGCTCAGAGCGCAAAGTCACTTGGGACCAAGCTTTACAACTTGATCTCTACTCGGGGACCTTACCAAGGAAAAGGCAAGAACTCAACTCCCAAAGTTGTCTTCGGGCCTCCAAATGCAAACCCATGCTTACAGTCACTAATTAGATGAATACATGTAATGTTAGAATGAATGAAAGTCCTGTGTGTGGCAGCTTACACCTTTAACCCCAGCACTTCCAGAAGCAGAGCTAGATGGGTCTCTGTGAGTTTCAGGTCTGAGAGGGCTACTTGGTGAGACCCTGCCTCAAACCAAACAAGCAAACAGAAAACTAGGGGAGCATAAGCATGCATGCATGCAACTATTGTTCTTGGTGGTTCTGACCCCAAACATGCTGTAACCAGCTCTCATGGGCTCCTGTCACAATGACTTCCCTGCTGTGATGAATCTGGATTTGTGAGCCAAGCAAACCCCTTTTTCCCTCAATGCTTCTGTCAGGGAATCTTATCACATAGGAAACAAAGCTAAGGCAGGGCATACTATATCAGTGTGAAGGGCAGATGCCTCCTAAACAGGAGCTCTTAGAAAGTAACTAACAGCAAAGTCAAACCGTGGGCTGTGAGAGAGGGTCTGTCTCGATTGTCACATGTGGGAAGCCACATGTGCCGTTGCAGAGTGGCACTGACTACTGCTGGCCACCACGCATAAGATTGGACAAACAACCAATGTGTACATATGCAGTAAAGTTTTTTGCAAAGACACTGCCTGGCCCAGGCATGATAATGAGGTTCTGTAAGGTACTGAGAGTATAACCAATCAGATGTGAGACATGCAAATGAGGTATGATAATGAGGTTCTGTAAGGTACTGAGAGAGAGTAGCCAATCAGATGAGGAACATGCAAATGAGGCTTAGTGCATAACCAATCCGGGTGTGAGACACGCCCCTCCTAGGCCTATAAAAGCAGCACCAGTTCTGGGCTCGAGGTCTTTTCGCCTCTACAATCAAGCTCTCCCAATAAATGTGTGCAGAAGGATCCTGTTGCAGCGTTGTTCTTCCTGGCCAGTCGAGCGCGCGCAAGAAGTGGTGCCGAAAACCCGGGACAAGAAACATCTTCAGGCACGAGCGAAGACCCCCTGCTACAGGGAGGATTCAGAACTGTATCACGGGGAAGGAGCAGTTAATAAAGGTTCCCGCAAAACAGACTGCTGAGAAGGATCCAGCGTGAATTCAGAACTCTTCAGCTGGGGAACGGTGGTAATGAAGTGTTCCTGCAAAACAGACTGCTGAGAAAGATCCGGAGTGGATTCAGAACTCTTCAGCTGAGGAACGGCGGTACCAGTAAGTAGAAAGAAATTAATGTGAGAGGCATGCTCTCCTACGAAATAGATCTGATAATTGTTGCTGGGGTTACTATCTTTCTTGCCTTGATCTTATATCATGGCTTTAATTGTCAACTCCCAAAATGTAAAGATACAAAAAATAGTATAAAAAATAGTAAAAAGCAGAAAATTAAGTCAATTTACCCTCCTCTCAAGGACTCTGAGTCGTTAGAATTGTCTAGCTCAGAGGATTCCGAATTATCAACAGGAGAGGAGGAAGATTTGAAGGAGGCTGCTGCGGAGTATGAGGCAGAAAGATCTGGTCCAATAGGGAGGAGTTTCAGTGCTCCCCCACCTACTCCGCCTTATGCAGATAAGAAAGCAATTGGCAATGGTCACTCTTTTTGCACTCCTAAAGGGTTGCAAAAAATATGTCAGGCTTTTCCTGTTTTTCAGGATCATGCTCAACAGCGATATTATGAGCCAATATCGCATAAACAAGTAAAAGAGCTAGCAGAGTCAGTAAGGACCTATGGAGTTAATGCCTCATTTACTCAGTCCCTAATTGATAGATTGGCTCACAATGCCATGACTCCTTTTGACTGGATGAGTGTGGTAAAGGCATGTCTCACGATGGGACAGTATCTAGATTGGAAGTCTATATGGCATGATCTGTGTTTGAGTCAGGCCCGTACTAATGCTACTGCAGGGCAACAAGCATGGAGCTTTGAAATGCTTACAGGTCAGGGTATATGGACAAACAATCAATTAGGATACCCAGTGCAGGTCTATGATCAAATTAATCAGGCAGCAGTGAAAGCTTGGAAAGCATTGCCTAATAGAGGAGAGGTATCTGGTAACTTGACAAAAATTATTCAGGGAACTAATGAGCCATTCTCTGAATTTGTGGCTCGCATGATGGAAGCGGCAGGACGTATATTTGGTGATGCTGAGGCCGCAATGCCATTAATTGAACAATTAGTTTATGAGCAATGCACCAAAGAATGTAGAAATGCTATCACACCATGGAAAGGGAAAGGGCTACAAGCATGGATGAAAGCCTGTAGAGAAATAGGAGGACCTCTTTCAAATGCAGGGCTGGCTGTCGCAGTTTTGATGGCGCAAGCAAAAGAAATAACCTGCTATAATTGTGGACAAACAGGTCATATGCAAAAGCAGTGTACAAAGGGTAGAAAGAGTAGGTTTGAAAAGACAGAACCAGGTACTTGCCCAAAATGTGGGAAAGGAAGACATTGGGCAAATGAATGTAGATCAGTCAGAGATATAAAAGGAAGGCCAATACCTCAGTTTAAAGTGCAACAGCCAAAAAACGGGGTGAGGGGCCCCCGTCCCCAGGTCCCCCAAATGTATGGGGCATTTCAGACCACAGTGTCCATGAGGCCACCCAGAGACTGAGGAGAGCCACTCCGGGTTCAGCAGGATTGGACATCTGTGCCACCTCCAGAGTAATTCTTACACCTCAAATGGGGTGCCAACCTATTTCATCAGACTTTAGAGGTCCCTTACCAAAGGATACAGTGGGCCTACTGTTGGGTAGGTCCTCTTCTGTTTTGAAAGGATTGATGATACATCCCGGAGTTATAGACTCAGATTATGAGGGACAAGTTAAGATTATGTGTTCTGCACCCCGAGGTATTGTAGCCATTTCTCCTGGAGATCGCATTGCTCAATTACTGATTCTTCCTAGTTTGCATAACATGTTCCCTAGTAGCCAGGATTCCCGAGGGGATAAGGGACTCGGTTCTACAGGAACGAATGTGGCCTACATATCTTTAGATTTGGATAATCGTCCCACTTTACAATTACAAATAGAAGGAAAAACCTTTCAAGGTATAATGGATACAGGAGCAGATAAAAGCATTATATCCAGTAATTGGTGGCCCGCTTCTTGGCTTGTTAATCAATCGTCACATAGCTTACAAGGATTAGGATATGAGGCTACCCCAACTATAAGTGCAAAATCCTTACAATGGAAAGATAAAGAAGGAAGAACAGGGCTTTTTCAACCTTATGTACTCCCTTTACCTGTAAACTTATGGGGAAGAGATGTGTTGTCAGCCATGAACTTTATATTGACTAATGATTACTCTCAGAAAAGCAAGGAAATGATGAAAGGAATGGGATATATACCTGGACTAGGTCTTGGAAAAAACTTACAAGGTAGAATTTCACCAGTTAAAGCCACAGAAAAAGTAGATAAGAAAGGGCTGAGTTTTTTCTAGGGGCCACTGAGGAGCCTTTGCCCATTCCATGGCGTACAGAGGACACGGTGTGGGTGCCTCAGTGGCCTTTACCCTCTGAGAAGTTAAAAGCAGCTAAAGAATTAGTACAAAAACAATTAGACCTGGGACATGTGGAACCCACTCAATCACCCTGGAAGACCCCTATTTTCGTTGTAAAGAAGAAGTCAGGTAAATGGAGATTGTTACATGACCTAAGAGCCATTAACGCACAAATGCAAGTTATGGGTCCTGTACAAAGAGGACTCCCCCTACTCTCAGCTCTACCTAAGGATTGGAGAATTATAGTAGTAGATATTAAGGATTGTTTCTTTTCCATTCCATTAAATAAGAAAGATAAACCTAGATTTGCATTCACCTTGCCTTCTATTAATCATATGGAGCCTGATAAAAGGTACCAATGGCGGGTATTACCCCAAGGAATGGCAAATAGCCCTACAATATGTCAGTTATATGTAGGAAAAGCTTTGCAACCGGTTAGGGATGGTTTCCCCTCCTTAAAAATTTGTCATTATATGGACGATATTGTGATTTGTGGACCTGAAGAAGAAAGTATACAGCAAGCTTATGGCTTGCTTAATGAAACTTTAAAAAATAATGGCTTGATTATTGCACCAGAAAAAGTACAGCAGTCTAATGTTAGTCATTTTTTAGGAGCCACTATTACTTTACGATGTGTCACCCCACAAAAGATTAGTATAAGAAAAGATCATCTAAAGACATTAAATGATTTTCAAAAATTATTAGGAGATATAAATTGGATTAGACCTTATTTAAGGATCCCTACTTCGGAATTAAAACCTTTATTTCAAATTTTAGAAGGAGACTCACATATTACCTCATTGAGACAATTAACACCTGAGGCTTCTGATGTTCTTAGGAAAGTGGAAAAGGCGATCCAAACAGCACAGTTAACTCGTATAAATGAGCAAGAACCCTCAATTGGTAGAATGTTTGGTGGTTTTAGAAGTTTTTAAAAGATTTCCTATGCCCATAAATATTATCTCTGATTCTGTTTATGTAGTTAATGCGGTTCTAGCATTAGAGACTGCCGGAAATTTTAAGCAGTCTAGTCCAGTATCTGAAATTTTGAGGAAAATACAAAATTGTATTTCGATGCGTGAGCATCCCTTTTATATTCAACATATTAGAGCACATACATCATTACCTGGACCTATGGTTAAGGGAAATGCAATTGCTGACTCAGCCACCAGAGACATGGTTTTCCTATCACAAAGTTCTATAGAAAGTGCTAAGAATTTTCATCAGCTTTATCATGTCCCTGCTTCTACATTACGACAAAAATTTAAGCTCACACGAACAGAAGCCCGAGATATTGTCCTACAGTGTAGTAAATGTGTAGAATTTATTAATGCACCTTCCGTGGGTGTTAATCCTCGCGGATTGCGACCCCTAGATGTTTGGCAAATGGACGTCACGCATATCCCATCTTTTGGGAAATTACAATATGTACATGTATCCATCGATACCAGTTCTGGTGTCCTATATGCCTCTCCCTTGACAGGGGAAAAAGCAGTTCATGTCATATCTCACTGCTTAGAGGCTTGGGCTGCATGGGGCAAGCCCCTAGTGTTAAAGACAGATAATGGTCCTGCATATACTTCTTCTAAATTTAGCCAATTTTGCAAACAAATGCAAGTAAAACATATTACTGGATTGCCCTATAATCCACAGGGCCAAGGCATCATTGAGAGAGCCCACCGCACTCTGAAACAATATTTGCAAAAACAGAAAGGGGAAATAGAGGCTATGACGCCAAAGATGGCTCTATCCCTTGCAATATTTACTCTTAATTTTCTAAAATTAGATGATGCTGGAAGATCACCAGCTGAAAGGCATGGACAATGGCCTCAATCGCCCAATGAAATGGTCAAATGGAAAAATGTCCTTGATAATAAATGGTATGGCCCGGATCCTATCTTAATCAGGTCCCGGGGAGCTATTTGTGTTTTTCCACAGGGTGAAGAAAATCCAGTTTGGGTCCCGACGCGACTGACAAGGACCCTGAAAGAGCAAGATGAACCCCAAGATGATTCTCCTGCTCCTGATGATTGAAACCAGGATAAGTATACCTTTATGGGCCATAGTAAGATCATGGCCAGTACCTTTACCGGTACATTCCAATTCTTCTACCTAGCCTTTGTTTTTTGCAAAGGAATGTTTTTTGGATGTGCCTTATGCACGACAAACTCCTCAAGAGCCACGGGTGTATAAGAGTACTAGTTTTCATTTAAATTATACATTATTCTTTGTGCATAATGTGGATAAACCTTTTACACCCTGTATATTTTTTAAGAAAAAGATTATCTCTAATTGGGCAGATCAAATTAATACTGCTGACACTATAAGTCAGATAGCAGAAAAAACGTCTGAGGCATTGCTTACCCTGCAAAGGGTGGATTCTCATATCACCTCAGGGTTAATGTTAGTGAATCAGAGAGTGGATATTTTACAACATGACATGGAACAGATGATGGATGTCATACAAATGAGTTGTGTGGCATCCACTTTGCATGTGTGCATTACTCCCAATAGGTACATTAATAATTCTTTTATTAAAAGTACAGACCTATCGAATTACCTGAAGGGGAACTGGTCGCAGGAGCTGGGAAGGTTGCAGACGAGGCTGCAGATGCAGATCCTGAACCTTAATGGGACCAGAGTGGAACCAGTGACCCTTGGAGACTTTACCTCTTGGCTTACCTCTGCTTTTGCTTACTTTAAGGAATGGGTGGGAGTGATTTTGTTTGGTGCTGCCATATGCTGTGGACTGGTGTTCATGCTCTGATTGGTATGCAAATTCAGAACTCAACAAAAACGTGACAAGGTGATTATAACTCAGGCACTTTTAGCTATTGAAAACGGCTCCTCCCCTGAAATTTGGTTATCTATGCTCAAGAATTAGTCAGCATGAGATTAGATGAGAGAGACTCAACGATCATTGATCAGCCCTTGCTCATCAATAGGGTGATCATGATTTCCCCACTAATTCATTTTTTGGCTGGCCTCTTTTGCAGAGTTCGCCCTAGGTCATTTAGCAGTTATTGTCACACAGCACTGCGGTATCCAGAAACGGGCAACTTTCCTCGTGCACAGTCCAACCTAAGACATGGGGCCCGGTGGCGATAGGGTTACCCTATGACGGGTAAGGCTGTGACATTAGAGGAACGACCTAAAACAGGAGCCACGGTGGATGGGCATAATTGCACAGGCCTAGTCCAGCCTCATTTTATTAAAACAAACAGGGGGAGATGTGGGAAGCCACATGTGCCGTTGCAGAGTGGCACTGACTACTGCTGGCCACCACGCATAAGATTGGACAAACAACCAATGTGTACATATGCAGTAAAGTTTTTTGCAAAGACACTGCCTGGCCCAGGCATGATAATGAGGTTCTGTAAGGTACTGAGAGTATAACCAATCAGATGTGAGACATGCAAATGAGGTATGATAATGAGGTTCTGTAAGGTACTGAGAGAGAGTAGCCAATCAGATGAGGAACATGCAAATGAGGCTTAGTACATAACCAATCCGGGTGTGAGACACACCCCTCCTAGGCCTATAAAAGCAGCACCAGTTCTGGGCTCGAGGTCTTTTCGCCTCTACAATCAAGCTCTCCCAATAATCGTGTGCAGAAGGATCCTGTTGCAGCGTTGTTCTTCCTGGCCAGTCGAGCGCGCGCAAGAGTCACAGGCATGACAAAATAATGATGATGGGACCAAAACCAATAATAACCTTAAAAACATCATTTCTTGAGCTTCACTGGTCCAGCTAGTTTCCTTCCCTTGCTGAATGCTGCCAAACGCCTCAGTTCTGAAGTCAAGAAGCCTAGAGTTTCAATCCAAGCTCCTGAAACTACCACTCAACAGCTGTGTAACATTAGGTATTTCACTTCATCTCTGAGCCTCCATTTCCAGAGAAACACAGTAATTCTCATGCCATGGGCAACAGCTATGAGGAAGGAAAACAAAACAAAACAAACAGAAAAAGGTAACCATGGGTATAAAAATACCCATGGAATAGAGATGAGCTTTCTGAAAGATAAATCATATCACATTTAACTTGTCTGGCTTCTGTTAATTAATACAGTCTATGGTAAATATGGCTGATACCTATGTACAGGTCAGTGACTTGAGGCTAGACGATGTCCGCAAGTTGCTTATTTTTGTTAAGGTCATAAGTAGTCCAAGCTGGTCTCAAACTTGCTATGTAGCCAGGGCTGACCTTGAACTCCTGATCTTCCTGCCTCTGCCTCTCCAGTACTGGGATTACAGAAATAAACAAAAGGAGTGCTACTTGGGCAAGTGAGATGGTTCAGAGAGTAAAAGAACTTCCCTCAAGCCAGACCACCTGAGTTTGATCCCCAGAACCCATATGAAAGAAGGAGGGGGGCTGGTGAGATGGCTCAGTGGGTAAGACTGCTCTTCCAAAGGTCCTGAGTTCAAATCCCAGCAATCACATGGTGGCTCACAACCATCCGTAATGAGACATGATGCCCTTTTCTGGTGTGTCTAAAGACAGCTACAGTCTACTTACATATAATAATAAATAAATCTTTAACAAACAAACAAAAAGTCGGACAGGACCAATTCCTGAAAGCTGTCCCACGACTTCCACACTTGAGCCATTGCTTGCATGTGAGTAGACCCACAAACACTTAACACACATAAATGTTAAGTTTTTAATATTTTTATTTATTTATTTATTTATTTATTTATTTATTTATTTATTATATGTAAGTACGCTCCAGAAGAGGGTGTCAGATCTCATCACAGATGATTGTGAGCCACCATGTGGTTGCTGGGATTTGAACTCAGGACCTTCAGAAGAGTAGTCAGTGCTCTTACCTGCTGAGCCATCTCTCCAGCCCTTTTTTTAAAGATTTTATTTATTTTATATATATGATGAGTATACTGTCACTATCTTCAGACACACCAGAAGAGGGCATCAGATCCCATTACAGATGGTTGTGAGCCACCATGTGGTTGCTAGGAATTGAACTCAGAACCTCTGGAAGAGCAGTCAGTGCTCTTACCCGCTGAGCCATCTCTCCAGCCTGGTCAAGTTTTTAATATTTTAAATGCTTTCATTTTAAGTGCATTGGTGTGTTGTCTGCATGTGTGTCTGTGTGAGGGTGTTGGATCTCTTGAAACTAGAGTTCCAGTTGTCAGCTGCCCTATGGGTGTTGGGAATTGAAACTTGGGTCCTCTGAAAGAGTGCCCAGTGCTTCTGACCATTGAGCTATCTCTCCAGCCCCAAACTTAAAAAAGCTTTTTAAAAGTGGCATTTGAGTAGAAGTGTGACATAGAATGGTCTTGCAGAGATCTGAAGAATGAGGCGGAGTAAACCTCAAATATAAAAGCTGGAAAAGCAAAGGAAATGTTGGGTCAGATTGGTACACCTGAATAGCAGTGAGCCAGACAGGGAATCAAGATCCTAAGAAGTCAGCCAGGAAGAATTGGATACTTAACAGATCCTGTCTGTTATAAATTGAGGAAAGTCCTTAGCCTGGAGCTTCATTTCAGTCTTCAATCTCTTAAATACCTACCAGAGGCCTGACTTTCTGGCCTGAGGAAGCTGTAGGAGGGCTAACTAGCAGAGTGGCAATGCTGGACAGTGAGGGCTATGTGAGTCCTTTATTAGAAGCAGAAATGGCAACAAACAGGACCCAGTTATTAAACCAAATCCTAGATGATTGTTGCCCATTGTCACAGAAGTTATCTTTGGGCTTCTAGATTATTACTAGGAAAGAGTCACTTGGGTTCCTTTAGATCGACTTAGAGCAGACAATTCCAAAATGTTAGTTATAGAAAAGGAGACAGGTTGGCACATATTAGGGAGTGAGCTCCTACTTTCTTAGGTATGGCCTCCAGTGCATAAAGGACCCTCTCAGGTACAAAGTGAAGGGGAAAAGTAAGAAATAAAGGAAAAGGACATGACTGCTTGTAGGTATGGTGGAAGAGAAAGTTTACCATAGATAAGTGGGAGAGCACAGCTAGAGACAGAAACACCTGGGAGAGTCCAGAGTGGACATGACCCTGAGCCATGTGAGAAGAGGAGCAGAAGAAGAGAGAGCGAGGAGGGGGAGGGGAAAGGTGCAGCAGCCAAGAGGCCCAAAAGAGCAGGGATAACCAAACTGGTTAGATTGTAAAGGGAAGGGCAGCTGGGGGCAGAGCAACCCAGTTCCAGAGCTGGGGGAGTTTAAGGTGGGGGGGGGGGCTAAGTATGCCAGCCAAGAACTCTTGGTGACCTGTATAAGGTTGCTTAAACACCCCAGCCGCAGGTCTGCTTTGTTCTCTTTAGTAGACACTTAAGCTTTTTGTCCCAGCTTTGAAACCTAAGCCTAAAACTAGGGATGAGCAGGGCGTGGTGGCACACGCCTTTAATCCCAGCACTCCCGAGGCAGAGGCAGGCAGATTTCTGAGTTCAAGGCCAGCCTGGTTTACAAAGTGAGTTCCAGAACAGCCAGGGCTACACAGAGAAGCTCTGTCTCGAAAAACAAAACAAACAAACAAAAAGAATCGGGATGAACTGGGTGTCCTTGTGGATCCCCTTTTCCTAAGCAAACACAATTATAAAGACCTAGAGGCTCTCTTGATTGACAGGCTCTCCAAAACTTAAGGAAGCATCAAAAGTCTCCGAAAACCCACAACCCACTAGGTGCCCACGCCATCCTGCTACCATGCAGGCAGCAGAGCCAGGAACCCCGTGAGCTCCATAGAAACCCCATATCTCCTTGCCCTGGGCAGGTGACTTTGGCTGCTGGCTGTCATGCCCAGGTCACAGAGCACAGCTCAGTTCACTGCAGTGTTTAGGTTTTGCTTGTGCACCCTTCCTCCTCACTACAGGCTAAACAGGAGTGCAGCTAAGATTCCCACACTGGATGTGAACTGAAGAGTAGTAGCACAAGGACGACATCACAGCATGGAGCCAGTAGAGATGCAGGCATTAGCATTTTATTTGCAGAGCAAGCCACAAGACTCTTGTGCTCTATACCTTCTGGGTAACATAGTTCTTTCTCTTTTTACAAATGGATCACTCCCTCCCCAAAGAGAAGAGGTTTTCTTACTCTTTATCTAAAATAAGGTCCCAGACCTAGCATCATGGCTTAGACATACCTATTACTATTTATTATTGTTGTTGTTATTATTTCTTTTTTCTTTTGCTTTATCGGATATTTTATTTACATTTCAAATGTTATCCCCTTTCCTTGTTTCCCGTCTGAAAACCATCTATCCTCTTCCCCCTACCCCTGCTTACCAACCCAACCACTCCCACTTCCTGGCCCTGGCATTCCCCTACACTGGGGCATAGAGGACCAAGGACCTCTCCTCCCACTGATGACCGACAAGGCCATCCTCTGCTACATATGCAGCTGGAGCCATGAGTCCCACCATGTGTACTCTTTGGTTGGTGGTTTACACCCTGGGAGCTCTGGGGGTACTGGTTAGTTCATATTGTTGTTCCTCCAATGTGGCTGCAGACCTCTTCAGATCCTTGGGTCCTTTCTCTAGCTCCTCCATTGGGGACCCTGTGCACAGTCCAATGGTTGGCTGAGAGCCTCCACCTCTGTAGTTGTCAGGCACTGGTAGAGTCTCTCAGGAGACAGCTATAACAGGCTTCTGTCAGCAAGCACTTGTTGGCATCCACAATAGTGGCTGGGTTTGTGGATCCCCAGTTGGGGCAGTCTCTGGTTGGTCATTCCTTCAGTCTCTGCTCCACACTTTGTAAATACCATGGTATTTTGTCCCCCCTTCTAAGAAGGATGGAAGTATCCACACTTTGGCCTTCCTTCTTTTTTGAGTTTCATGTGGTTTGTGAATTGTACCTTGGGTATTCTGAGCTTCTGGGCTAATATCCACATATCAGTGAGTACATACCATGTGCGTTCTTTTCTGATTGGGTTACCTCACACAGGATACTTTCTACTTTTATCCATTTGCCTAAAATACTCACAAACTCATCATTTTTAATAGCTGAGTAGTAGTGTGTATATGTACTACATTTTCTGTATCCATGCTTCCATTGAGGGACATCTGGGTTCTTTCCAGCTTCTGGCTATTATAAATAAGGCTGCTATGAACATAGTGTAGCATGTGTCCTTATTATATGTTGGAGCATCTTCTGGGTATATGCCCAGGAGTGATGTTATTATTACTTGAAATTGTTTTAATTTGAGACAATCTTGCTAAATTAGCCGGGTTAGCCTTGAACTGAACTTCTCCTGTTTGAGTCTCCTGAATACTTAAGATTGTAGGCATGGCTGACCAGGCCTGGCTTCAGATCCATCAAATAACAATGCACACAGCGCAGAATGATTCGGGGCCTGGGTGAGACTGACATTCTTTCTGTATAGAATGTAGATTAGAGTGTTGTATGTCTGGAACGTTGGCCCAAAATCAGGGCAAATGTAAAGCTGGTAAACTGAGTGCTCTAGAGAGGACCCCCAGTTCTACACATACATCATCTCTCCTTATGTACCAACTTCCTTTCATTTAGTGGTTATTTCATGTGTGTGTACGCATGGGTGTGCCTCTATCCATGTGCAGAAGCACGGGGACTGAGTTTGATCCCCAGCAACCAGGTACAAGCTGGGCATACTTTAGTGCTTCTGTGATCTTGGCACTGGGGAGCTGGACATAGGAGGATCACTGTGTTTTATTTACCAGCCAGTCAAGCCAACTTGGTGATTTCATGTTCAGTTCAGAGATTTATCCTCTCAGAATATGAGATGCAGAGCACTAGAGGGAGCCACCTGATGTGGGCTTCTGGCCTCCACCTCTATCACTCATGTAAGACAAACGTTTCAATTCAATCCACACACTAACTCACTCAAGCAAGAATATTGATGCTAAAATAATCAGTTTTAATTAACATCACTTCATAAAAGAGAAAACAAGCGAACCACATGCACTAACAAACAGAGCCTGGAGACCTTCCTGAAGAAATACATAGGGATAGAGATGGACAGGGCTCAGGAAGACCCCTGAACTAGCAAGGAAGCACCCTTCGAGAGTGTTCCCTGACCCAGGGGTGCTTCAGGACCTGGGCCAGGCTCAGCCGCTCTGAAGGATGGTACCTAAGAAGCTTGGAGATCAAGTCCTGGGCTCCTGCAGGTACTGATGAAGGAAACTTAAAATCCACCTAATGAGCCAGGGGAAGAAGAATAGAATCTAGTTATTCTCTTTGGGTAATCTTCTCCCTGTGCTATAAAGTCTCCTCATGGCACCCTTTTGGCTATTAGCAGATAATCTTTTGTATACACTCCAGTCCCCAAAGGCCCACCCAGGAGCCATCACTGTCTGGCTTCCTGGTGAATGTCATGCATATGTGTGTATGTGGTTGTGTATGTGTGTGTGTGTGTGTGTGTGTGTGTGTGTGTGTGTGTATGTGCGCACGTCATACCTGGCGGATGCGTCTGTATGTCTCACTGGAGGTGCTGCTCTCAAAGGGTGGCTTCCCCACCAGCAGCTCATAGCAGAGCACCCCAATGCACCACAGATCAACCATCTCATTGTACGGTTTCTGCGCTATCATTTCCGGGGGCAAGTAGTCCAGAGTCCCACACATTGTCTTTCTCCTAAAACAGAACACAGAAGGTTGGGCTGTGCGTAGGCTCAGAAGAAGGGAAATCACAAACAACAACAACAACAACAAACTGGCAGTGGTGGCGCACGTCTTTAATCCCAGCACTTGGGAGGCAGAGGCAGGCGGATTTCTGAGTTCGAGGCCATCCTGGTCTACAAAGTGAGTTCCAGGACAGCCAGGGCTACACAGAGAAACCCTGTCTCAAAAAAACAAAAACAAAAAAACAGAAGAAGGGAAATTTTCCCTGTTCAGCTTCCAAGGAAATGGGAGACACAGGGACATCCTGAAGGGTCCACTCCTGTGCATGTCTGAGGCAAGAAGAACTGTTCATAAACACCAACTCTTAGCAGAAGAGAATCATATAAAGTCTTTAGACCATCTAGGCAACTATGAAAGAGCAAACAAAAGACCTTGTCTCAAATAAGGTGGAAGGTGAGGGACTGTCTTGAATGTGTCCTCTGACACGCCCACCCTCCTCCCAGACACAACATGGCACATGTGTGCCTGCACGCACACATGAGAATAAGCACAGGTTTGCTTTTTAACATTCAGGGAAAGCAGATGGATATAGCAATAGCTCACATCTCTTAATGCTGGCGTTTGGGAAGGTTGCAACAGGTAGAGCATTGTGTTTGACACTAGAATGAATCCACAACCAGTCAGACAAGGCAGGGCTAGAGAGATGACTCAGTGGTTAAGAGCACTGGCTGTTCTTCTAAAAGACCCTGGATAGATTTTCAAGCATCCATGTGGCTGCTTACAACCAACTGATGCCCTCTTCTGGCTTCCAAGAGAACAGGCATGAAAAACGGTTCACAAGTCCTAGATGCAGGCAAAACATCCACATATAGAAGATAAAAATTAAAAAAAAACTTAACCAACTCAGAAAAAGTAAATACTATAAGGGAAGATACAGTAATCTCATGTTTTAAAACATGGAGTAGCATATCACCTGTAGCATAACATCACAGGATTGCTGTAAGTCTGAAGCCAGTCTGGTGGACTACAGAGTCAGTGACTGAGGAAGATTTTTTTCATATTTATTTTTTTAATTAGGTATTTTCTTCATTTACATTTCAAATGCTATCCCAAAAGTCCCCTATACCCTCCTCCCCTCCCCTCCCCTCCCCACCCACTCCCACTTCTTGGCCCTGGCATTCCCCTGTACTGAGGCATATAAAGTTTGCAAGACCAAGGGGCCTCTCTTCCCAATGATAGCCAACTAGGCCATCTTCTAATACATATGCAGCTAGAGACACGAGCTCCGGAGGTACTGGTTAGTTCATATTGTTGTTCCACCTATAGGGTTGTAGACCCCTTTAGCTCCTTGGGTACTTTCTCTAGCTCCTCAATTGGGAGCCTTGTGTTGCATCCAATAGCTGACTGTGAGCATCTACTTCTGTGTTTACCAAGCCCCAGCATAGCCTCACAAGAGACAGCTATATCAGGGTCCTTTCAGCAAAATTTTGCTAGTGTATGCAATGGTGTCAGTGTTTAGAGCGGATTATGGGGTGGATCCGTGGGTATGGCAGTCTCTAGATGGTCTATCCTTTCGTCTGAGGAAGATTTAAGATGTACATAATGATGGTGTGTGTCTCAAGAGGAACCAAGGAAATGTAGCTCATTGACATGGAGAAATTCCTTCCTGGGATGCTTGCTAATTTCACATGGAATCTTACTGGCAAAGGCAAACACTGATAAAGACTAGGAAAGTAAAGCTCTATTTGTATTGGGTATGTGTGTGTGTGTGTGTGTGTGTGTGTGTGTGTGTGTGTACATGCCTACAGATACACACTAACAAAGACAGAGGACAACATTCAGTGTCTTTTTTAAGCTCCCCACTATATTCCTTTAAGGCAAGGTTTCTCATTGGACCTCACCCAGTCATTTCTGCCAGTGTCTGGCCAGCTTTTAGGATCTGCCTGTCTCCATCACTCAAGGCAGGGGTTAAATTAATCCAGAGTCATGGCCAGGTATTTACAGGTTCTTTTCATTTAAAGTCAGGTTTCCTGATCACAAAGGAACTATTCTTATCTACTGAGTTCATCATCGAACCCACTCAATTCTTTCACTTTGCAAGTGCATTTTAAAAGTGTATATTTGGAAAAGGTGCTTTTTAACCCCAAAGCCCAGTTTGTATCTGGGCCTTCCATGTGAGATGAATTCACTTGGGAAATGCCTCACTAGTGTGAGCATCCCACCCCCATCCCATCCAACCTACCTGAGAGAGGGGGTATGCACAGACCACCCAAAGTCTGAGATCTTCACCTCACCATTGAGGCCCAGCAGGAGATTCTCTGGCTTGATGTCCCTGTGAATCACCTTCTTCTCATGGCAGTAGGTCAGGGCATCTGACAACTCCTGTATTATCTGTGAGAACAAAAGCAGACTGGTGGGGGGAAGACTTTCATGGCTTCCCTGTGAGGTAGAACAGACATTATGAATTTTATCATTGCCGTGGAATCTCATTTTTTCGACTATAATTCTATTGTGTCTTTGTGTGTGTACACACAGCAATGGGAAGCATAGAGGACAATCTTTAGAGTGGTGCCTTACTGTCTACCGACCTTGTTTTTCTTGTTTTCAGGCAGGGTTTCTCTCTGTAGCTCTTACTACCCAGGAACTCTCTCTGTAGCTCAGGGAGTAAAGGCCTCAGTCACCACCACTTGCCTCTTTGTTCTTTTTAAAAGAGGGCCTTCACTGTCTGGCCCAGGTCAGCCTTAAACTCATGAGATCTGCCTGTCCTTACATAGCATCATGGTTATAAACTAGCCAGATGCCCCCCCCCCCATAGACTTAGCAGAACAGGAGCCAGACACAGAAGCTGTGCTGAGTGTAACCTCCCCCAGCCTTGAGTAGGCTGGCTCAGACCTTGCTGCCACTGTGGATGAGACCACCTGGAGTGGAGCCTTCCGACCCTGTAACCCCTGAGGCCACACTAACTGAGTTCCTGAGTGGGAGGCCAGAGCTATATAGGAGAGAACATGAAAGAAGTAAAGAGACCACAACAGATTTCTGATCAAGGCCCGATGTTTACTAAGAGTCTGTGCTTATAAAGGGGGGTGGCCGATCTTCTTGATGCTTTGTTGCTAAGTTGTAAACACTAGTCTGTCAGAGCTATTAGCATTAGGTCACCAAGTTCACAGGTTGTTGGCTCTCTCAAGAAGACAGGTTCAGCATCTCAGCTGTAGCTGCTTCTTGGAAAAGAGCAGCTGCAGGTGACAGAACAATAGAGCCATCTAGGTGGAAAGACTCCACCCGAGGTGGTCTCATTCACAGTGGCAGCAAGGTCTGAGCCAGCCTACTCAAGGCTGGAGGAGGCTACAGCTGAGCTAGTCACAACATTCCGCCTAAAGGATCAGAGGGAAGGCTATAGGAGTCAGAGTTTTTATTGTCCAGCAAAGCCAACTGATGCTGCAGGGATAGTGAGTGCTATGGCTTTTCTTAAAGTGCCCTACAATTTCTAGGTACCTTTTTTTTTTTCCTTTTATGAGATAAGGTTGCACTATGTAACCTTATGGCCTGAAACTTGATATGTAGACCAAACTGGCCTTGAACTCCTGAGCCTTCTGCCCCAGCCTTCAAAGTTCTGGAAACATAGGCCAGCAACACTATGCCCAGCTAGCTTTCCAATGTATGTTTATGGTTTCATTTTCTATCTAGTAGAGTTGGACTTTTTATATACTATTTTCATTGCATTTATTTGTTTTTCTGTGCCTATATATGTGAATAAGTGCATGGATAGGTACAAGGACAACCTTCTGGGTTTTTTCTCTCCTTCGACCAAGTGGGTCCCAGGATGCTGGTGTTCAGCCTGGGCAGCAAGCATTCTTACCCAATGAGCTGTTTCTCCAGCCCCAGTTAGAATCTAATGCTTGATAAGAAAGACTCCAGGTGTGGTAGCCAGCACTAGGGAAGCAGAGGCAAGAGGATTTCTGTGAATTTGAGGCCAGCCTGTCTATATATATATTGTTCCAGGTCAGACAAGAAGTGAAAGAACCTGTCTCTCTCTAAAAAAAAAAAATTTATCAATAATAATATTCTGTGGCTACACTGGGATCAACCCAAGGCCATAAACACACTAGAGAAGAACTAGACCATCAAGTTACATCTAAGCACACCTAAAAACCAAAACATACAAACAAACAAACAAACAAACAAAAAACCCTCATGGAGACAAACAGTCCAAAGCTGGGTGGCCTGTCATCCTAGGAGTTACGAGGCTGCAATGTCAAGGTTAGCCTGGGCTATACACGAGTTCCAAGTCATTCTGAGCTGTTTAGAAAAGACTCTGCCTCAGGAAGGGAAATACAGCACCCTGAGCCAGGCATCATCCTGGAGATTTCAGGGAAACCTGGGCTAGCCTGGGCTATCTAGCAAGATTTCCTGCAACTCAGAACAAAAAGAGATGAAGGCTAGTGAGATGTCTCAATGGGTAAGAGAGCTTGCTGTACATGCCTGGTGACCTGAGTTTCATCCCTGGAAGCCACATGAAGGTGAAAGGAGAAAACAGACTCTTCTCCAAGTTGTCTCATGACTTCTATATGTGCCCACTACGGCCTGTATGCTCCCCCATCCCACATCCCACACTACTACACAATCGAGTAAGTTAAAAAGAGTTGGGAAGGGGATATTGGCAGCTACAATCAGTCACTGTCATCACTGCATGCATCTTTGGTCCCAGAACTCCCCTCACCGTGGCTGTACGCTGCTGGTCCAACTTCTGATGTCTCTGAAGCTCCTTATAGAGCTCTCCTCCTGGAGCATACTCCAGAATTAAGTATATCCGAGTGTCATCATAGAAGTAGTTGTACAGGCGAAGGATGTTCCGGTGTCTGAAGGAGGAAGGAAGGAAGAGTCAAGGCAGGCAAGATAGCACAGCAAACAGACATTTGTTGCCAAGTGTGCTAATCCGAGTACCACTCCCAGAATCTATATGTGGAAGAAAGGAAATAATTCCTGCAAGTTGTCCTCCACATGTGTCTTGTGACTCACATGTAGCCCATGTGCCATTACTCCCTGGAACTTAAAATAAATAAATAAATAAATAAATTGCTGAGCAGTTCAAGACTTTAATCTCAGCACTCCAAAGGCAGATGCAGGCAAATCTGGGAGGTCAAGAGCAGCCTGCTAGAACTACAGAGCAAATTCCAAGATAGCCATGGCTACACAGAGAAACCCTGTCTCCAAATAACCAAAAACCAAAACTAAAATAAACAAACAAATAAGTAGGTATAAGATAAAACCAATTACTTCGGGGCAGAGTTTCACTGTGTAACTCTGGATGACCTGGAACTCCCTGGGAACCATCAGGCTGGCCTCACACCCAGTGATCCACATGCCTCTGCTTCTCAGGGGCTCGGGACAAAGGAATACCCTTTTAAAAAGATGTGCATCACCTGAGGAGCAACACTGGGGGTTGACCTCTGACCTGCACATGTGTGTACACTTGAAACTGGTGTGTCCAATACCAGGAGAGAATTGTCCTAACCGGAATGAGTTACATAGAAGAGTCTTCAGGTGGAAAACAAAATGCTTATTTGGGAGTCCTGAAGACTGAGTTCAGAGGTCAAGGGCAGCAAGAGGGAAGCAGGCGCTGGAGAAGTCCAGCTCTGAGTTCCACATAGGTCAGGCTTACTGTAGGTGTGCCTGGATCTCCACTTCCCTGCGAAGTTGGTGCTCCAATCCCTCCTTCTCTATCTCAGACTTGAAGAGGACCTTCAGGGCCACGATGAAATGATTTTCCTTGAGCCGAGCCAAGTACACACGCCCAAATTTCCCCCTGCCCAGAGGACGCCCGATTTCAAAGTCATTGATGGTGAAATGCTTCCTGAATAGATGGAAGAGATGGCCTCATCTCAGAGACTGGGAAGAGTTAGGGGTCCCCAACTGCTCCCCTTCCTCATTCACTGAGCTCACAACCTCAGCTGTGGTCTTCCATAGGGAAAATAGCATTTTAGATCCATGAGCCAATGCTCCTCTTGCCCTGCTTACTAGTCACCTGAGTCCCATTTTCTTTCTTCTAGAAACTTTGGCAAAGCACTCACCTGGTTGAGGTGCTGGGCTCCATCTGGCCAGTAGCTAAGGAAAGAGAGAAGAAAAACGGGTCTGGTGATGCTCAATAGCAACCCTAGTCTGTGGGAGGTAGACAAGGAGGCAGGAGTTCAAAGTCACCCTCCACTCCATAGCAACTTTGAGGCCCACTTAGTACACAAGAGAATCACCCTATCAGAGACTGGGGAGGGTGGGAGGGGTTAGGGTATAAGAGAGGGGAAGGGGCATCAAGAAAGTTGTAGGGGAGGGCATGGAAGGGAAAGGAAAAAGGGAGAAGGAGAAAAAGAAGGACTGCAGGAGAAGGAGAGATGGAGAGTGAGCCCAGGAAAGGAGGGGGGAGAGGAAAGAGAGGGAGGAGAGGGGAAAGGAGAGGGAGAGAGCGAGAGGGAGTGAGGGGGAGAGGGAGGGTGAGGCAGAGAGAGAAGGCTGAAGCCTTCACTGCCAATGCACACACACATACCGAACCCCTGGCTGCGGATCCCAGTGACCTCTAACTGTCCCCATCCTGCTGCCTCATCCTCCTGCTTGCAGGGATCTTTCTCATACGTGCCACCACTTTGGAGTCGGTCCGGGTTTTCCTACCTCTTACTTGTGTGTGAAGCCCAGCCCGAAGGAGGTGACTCTTCCCTGAACTCTAAAGAGGTGAGGGCAAGTTGAAGTCCTGCTAGTTGCTTAGATCCTGGAAAAGGGTAGGCGGGTAACGCTCTGACTCCAGCCTCCCCAACCGCCCGGAATGTCTCACCCACCCAGGGACACACGGGACACACACACTGGTAATCCACTAGCACTGCCGCACTCAAGAGGTTTCCAGATTGCGCTTTGGCAGTCTCGTAGATCCCAGCTGATAACCATTGGTTATCTTTCTGAAGTCATAGGCATGCCCAATAGGCACACAGAGAAGCCAGGCTGCTTGCCCTATAGGATGGTGGGGGCGGGTCCAGAAGGTGCCTAAAATCACTAGCAAGGAAAGTACCATTTGCGGAGGTCAGCAGGAGGGGCACTAGGTGTTTGTGTAGGTACAGAGGACCATCAATCAACCACGAGGACCCCGTAGTAAGAAACAGTAAATATGTGTCTCCTCTGTCAAACACGATGAAATTTATGTTTATTAGAATAGGGAATTAAAATCTTTACAAATCCTGCACACGCCTTTAATCCCAGCACTCAGGAGGCACGGGGCATCTCTGAGTTTGAGGCCAGCCTGATCTAAAAGAGCAAGTTCCAGGACAGCCAAAGCTACACAGAGAAATCCTGTCTTGAAAAACGAAGTATTGGGGACTGAAAATTCAAAACAACCCAAGCTAAGCAAGATACAAAGCAAGATATTGAATTAGGCAGCAGACACTGACCATTAGGGGATAGCAGTACAGACTTGGGAGCTGACTGCTTCTTGGGACGTCCATCCACAAGTAGATGACAAAAGTCTATTGTACTCAGGCTGCTACTGATCAGGCCACAGAACTTGGGAGCTGAAAAGCGGCTCCAAGCCAGAATATCACAGAAAAAATTTAAGCCTGAAACAATCAACATCTATGCCAAGTTACAGTTACATATTCCCACCTATCAGGATTTGCCAGATCCGGCATGACATACATTGTTCCTGCCTCTGGGACAGGACTAGCAGGTGTGGGCCTCCACAAGTGTCAGTAATGCTTGTTTGTATAACACTGTACATATTTTTTCATTCCTATTTCGAGGAATGTCCTCCTCTTAACTTAACGTTAATGACTCCATGATAATCAGAGACAGCATGAGTCAGGGAGGGGAGGAGAAGGTGTAGCTAATGTCTCAGCAAAATGGCAAACTCCTCTGAAGGTGGGCAACTGTCTGTCCTGCAGAATGTGTCCCCACCTGCAGGTCTGTCCCACCCGGTGGTCACTTCCAAGAGGAGCAAGTGTTCCAAGACCTTCCCAAAGTTCCTGACCTTTGCAGTACCCAGGGAGGTCTTTAGGAACTTAAACTTTATTTGACCCCTGTTCAAAATGGAAGCTCTATTCAAAAAGCTTCAGTTTGGTTCCTTCTTACAAAACAAATGTTTAAACCCTCCAACTAATTTGTGAGACTTTTTTGCAAGTGTCCTTTTTTGTTTGTCATCCCTTGCCCTCTGCCACCTCCCCACCCCACGGGGTTCCTTTTTTAGCACTGGGTATTTTGATAATCCTTATGTAGACCAGGCTGGCCTGGAATTCAAACAGTTCTGTCTGCCTCTAGCTCCAGAGAGCTGGGATCAAAGGCCTGTGTTCCCATAACACAAGGCCAATCAAGTATTATTACCCTCCCTATGCAGTAAAGTTTTTGTTTCCCAAAGGCTCAATACTTTCTTTTTTGTTTTGTTTTGTTTTGGGTGTTTTGTTTTGTTTTTGGGTGTTTTGTTTTGTTTCTGGTTTTCGAGACAGGGTTTCTCTGTGTAGTCCTGTGTAGTTCTGGAACTCACTCTGTTCAAGCCCAGTCTGGCCTTGATCTCAGAAATCTGCCTGCCTCTGCCTCTCAAGTGCTGAGATTAAAGGCAGGCTCCACCAGTGCCCAGCTGGCTCACTGCTTTTAAAGGAAATTGACTGCCTGGAGCAGTGAGCCTTTCCTGTTCTTTTCAGAGTAGGCAATGTGAGTAAAACTGTAAAGACCAACTCCAGCTAAGGGAAAAAAGAAACCACCACCTGAAAAACAAGCAAACACACTGGTCTCCCATTGTATTCCCTTTGCATAGTCTTGAACTCACAGAGACACACTCCTCCCCTCCCCCCTGCACTCCCAATATGCACACACCTCTGCCTCCCAGGTGCTGGGATTAAAGACATGCCCTACAGTCAGCCAGCTAAGAGATATATTTTAAGAGTAGTCACTATGCCAAAAACAAAAATCTATAGCCTTCCAGTTTTAGTTTTTATTGCTTGAGGTTTGATTTTTCTTTAGTTGTTGTTGCTGTTTGTTTTTTGAGACCACGTCTCACTGTAGCCCAGGTTGGTCTGGAATTCACTATGAAGCCCGTGTCTTGTCATGTACCCAATGGACACCCTGGGCTGTGCAAAGTAGACTGGCCTCAAGCAGTACATCTTTGTGAGATAGTTTTACATAATGTGCATTCAAATGCTGATTTCTGTGCAAGGACACCTAATTGCTATTGGATGTTGGCAGTGTCATAATTGTTGAATCATCTCCTGTCTCAATGTTGTGTAAAAATTGTTCTCCATCACCTCTGATTGGCTAAATGTGGAGAGCTTTTGAGGTTGCTTCTAGGAAGGTCAACCTGATCAACCCCTAGACACAGTGACAATGGGACTTTGTTTATTGCCTGTTTGATTACTTTGATTATTGTCTGGTTTGTTCCTTATTTATGCTTTGTTTTTTCCTTAACTATTTTGTTTATGCCTTAGGACTGGCCATATACTTTGTATGTACCTAGAGTGGTATAAAAGCAGAATGGAAAAAAATAAACAGGCCTCCAGCTTCAGAACTGGCTAGGGTCATGTTACAGTGTTGTCCAGTTGTCTTTTTCTTATCAATCCTTGTTCCCTTCCTGAAGAACCCATTGACTGACTGATCTGGCTGGGTCAGTTAATAAAGATCGAAATAGCCAATAGCTGGGCAGGTGAGATAAAATAGGATTTTCCTTCCCAGTGAGGGGTCAAAGGTGGAGATAGAGATCAAGAAGGGAGTCATGAGGGAGTCGTCATGAGGAGATGAGGGAGCAGGAGGAGCCAGGGAAAGACTAAGATGGCAGGTAACAAGACATGGGACTGGAAAATAGGCCAGGCCATCATAGTCAGGTCAGAATAGATGAATTTCTTTCCAGCTGTAATTCTTGAAGCTTCTGTATAAATATAATCTCTGTGTCATTATGTGGGAGTACACACAAGAAAGACCATAATTAAACTTTTACATGACACAGTCCTCCTGCCTCAGCCACTTGTAGGCACACCCCACTACACTTGGTTTCTTTTTCTTCTTCTTTTTCTCTGGAGAAAGGATCTCACTATGTAGCCCTAGCTGAACTCATAGACACACCTGTTTCTGTTCCCTGAGTGTTAGTAGAGGCTTGTACTGATAGAACCTAGTGAGGAAACCCCCACTCAACTCCTGATTCGGCATGCACCCAAGAATCACAAACAGACTACCATCTTGATGTAATTACATGAGGACATTTAATTACGGAGCTCCGGACCGACATGTATCCCACACAGGAGATAACAGATGTCGGCCACGAGGCTTGAAAGCTAGGGGTTTTTATGGGGTAAGGGGCGTAGAGCTGTGGAATTTAGCATAGTGACACACTATTGGCTTATTCAAACATTAATAGAAAGGGCATCAGGACTTTGTTCCTGTGGGCTGGGGGCTTATCTTTGTTCACATAGCAACCAGTTGATGTATGACTTTACCCGGCGCCAAGGGGCAATAGACAGAGGGGAGGTTCTGGCCAGATGGTGTTGACTTAGATAATATAGCCCTGCTGGTCCTTGCATACCTCTTTATCTTTACAGTCAAGATGTTCTTAGGAATGCCTTAACAACAGCCCTGCCCTGGCATGCCTGGGGGCTGTTCTGCTTTGTTCTTAGTCCCAGGCCGGGGCCGTGGGCTCCTAAACTCACAAGTTACAATATTTTATTTTCCTTCAGTACCACCATGCCCAGACTTACATTTGGTTTCTTTTAGTAAATATTGTGTGTACGTAGATGTGTGTGAATGTTTTGCTGGCATGTTTGTATGTATACTCCCTGCACACCAAGAGCCCAAAGAAGTCAGTTGCAAATGGAGTTATGGATGGCTCTAGGCCACCATGTAGATGCTGGCAACCAGACCCAGTACTCTGCAAGAGCAATCACTGCTCTTAATACTGTACTACCTCAGCTATATGGTTATATAGACAACTCTAGCCTTGTCTCAGATAGGAGAAAAAAAAGAAAGTCTCTACTTTAATAGGCTTGGGAAATATTAATTTTTTAAAATTGTATCTCTGTGTGTCTGTGCACACAGAAAAATGCCTGTGGCAGTTTGTGGTTAGAAGAGGGTATAGGATCCCATGAAGCTAGAATTACAGGCAATTGTTAACTGCTCGGCATGGGTGCAGGTAACTGAATTCAGGTCTTCTAGAAGTTATGCTCTGGACCACTGAGTTATCCCATCAGAGTTTACCACCCCCCACTGACTCTGAATTCTAATCTGAGGTGCCTGTTAAAGAAGGAGTCCACCACCCAGCTCCACTATATTTGTTTTTTAATCTGAAAAAATTTTGAAACAGCTGAAAACACAAGCTTTATTATTTTCACCCTACAAAGACAAGCAAAATTTTCAGCTGTATATTGTAAAGAAAGGTGTATATTTATATGATGAAAGAGGTAGAGAAATGGCTCAGCAGTTAAGAGAGTTTATACACATACACAGAGAGAGAGACAGAGAGAGAGAGAGAGACAGAGAGAAAGGTATATCTTGGTAAAGGAAAACAAAAAGGCTGTTGGAATTTGCAAGAATACAGATACTTAGGAAAAATGTGGATCCTTATTGCCTTACATATGAAGTATTTCACGGCTCAAGTGTCCCTCGTTCATCACAAAGGTTACTGGTCTCAAGATTAGTATCTTAGGACACAAAGATATGCAATACATGTTTACAGGCTTGGTCTCAGCTCACTCCCCAACACCATGTGAATACACAAGGCACAAGAAAGGGCCAAAGGCTTTGACCACTAAAACACTCACCTCACTCCAATAAGCTGAGGAGTCGATATCACAGTGCCATAGGTTTGTCTGGGAGGTCTGAAGAGATCTGTGATTTTATTTTTGTCTGCATCTGCTTTGTAAAACAATCCCTGAGATAACACGACGATGTAAATTTGTAGGGAGATGTGACTGAAGTTTTCCTGTGTGAACTTAAAACAAGATCCCACCCCTACCACAACCCACCCCAAACCCTGGAGTTCTTCCTGGTTGAATTTTCAGAGGGGAAATAAGGCTGGGTCTGCTGCTGCTGTTGCTCTTCAGATGACAGGGTATGCTGTCATAGGAAGGGTTTTGCTAGCTTGTTTGTTTGTTTTATAGTCAAGACACTGGTGCCGCTTCCCTTTGGTGTAGAGGATCAGATCCTGAAGAAGACGTTTCTTGTGAGAAAAGATTTCCCTTTCCCAAGAAGGAGTTCACAGAGGATAACTGAGAGCTATGTGGCTGTGAATGGTCTTCCCTTCTCTGCCACACTGGTAGGGCTTCTGTCACTGCAGCTTTTGATGCTGATTGAGGGATGAGCTGAGACTGATGACCTTCCCACGTTCAGTGCACTTACACGGCTTCTCCCCAGTGTGGATGATGGCATGGTCTTCCCACACTCAATACTTCAAATACGTTCCCCACTATGAACTCGCTGGTGCCTCGTAAGACCTGACAGGCACAGAAAGGCCTTCCCACATGCCACACACTCATAGGGCTTCTCTCCAGTGTGGATGCTGAAGTGCTGGATGAGATCTTTCTGACTGGTGAAGGCTTTCCCACACTCTTTGCACTCAAAGGGTTTCTCTCTGGTGTGGACTTTTTTTACGCAAGATAAACGAAGAGCAGTGGGTGAAGGCTTTGCCACACTGGAGGCACTCAAAGGGCTTCTCCCCAGTGTGGATCACATAGTGGTGGATCAGGGCAGCACTCTCAAGGAAGACTTTCCCACACTCATTGAACTCATAGGGCTTCTTTCCTATGTGTGTCTGCTGGTGCCACAGGAGGTGTTTGAAGATCTGTCCACACTCAAAGCACTCGTATGGGTTCTCTCTACCATGGATGACAAAGTGTCTAACGAAACCTCCCCAATGTCAAAAGACTTGTCCACATTCAGTACACACAAAAGATTTCTCTGCAATATGTCTCCTGCTATGCAGAACAAAATTGGAGCGTTGGTAAAGGATTTCCCACATTTGTTGCACTGGTGGATCTCACTGTCCCCACTGTGGATCTGCTGGTGCCGGGTGAGGTCTGACTTGTGGTGGGAGGCCTTCCCACATTCCAGGCACGTGTACGGCCTCTCGCCTGTGTGGATCATCTGGTGCTAGAGGAGAGGAGTACTCTTTAGGAAGAGCACTTGTCCACATTCTGTACACTCGTAGGACTTCACACCAGAGTGGATCTTTTCATGCCCAGCCAGGAGATGTTTCTTACTAAATGCCTTCCCACATTCACTGTATCTGAAGATAGTTTCCTCTTCTTCAGCTACCTTTATAGCACCCTGTATGGGACGCGTTTTCCCAGGGATCTTCCCCCCAGGGCCTCTGGCTCTTGGTTGAAGAGTCTTTTCTGAACTTCCGACTGACTGTCATGGACTTTACACCCACTGCAAGCTTCCTGGGGTCTTTGGTGTTAATTCTCCCCAGAATGAGGTTCCCTCAGACAGTTTTGGCTTACACGTGCATGCAGTGCCTATGGCCTTGGTTTTTCTGCTGCCACCTAAAATAAATTCAACACATAACAGGGACTGTTAATGAGGACAATACAGAAAGAAACAAAACGATTATGCTACTGAAAACACATACCCAAGGAACTAAAAAAAAGTGCCTGCTATACTATTTCCAAAGCCTAGGTTAGCAACTTTTTTCCTGGTTGTTGGAGTCCAAATACTGTGAAAAGGAGATGCTAGGCAAGAGACTGGGTTGGGAGCTGGTGGAGGGATTTTCAATGAGCTGTTTTAACCATTACAGGCTGGCTGTGGCTGAGAAGAGTGAGACAGACACCTTGGAGTAAAATTCCTCTAGGTGATGCAACTAACACTGTCCCCATAGAAGACATAAACTATCTGCTGTGACAGAAAGCACACACAGGGAGACTCAGCTGTTGTTCAGCATCATACGGAATAGCCTTCAAGTACGAGAGGGGTCTAGAACTCCTTTCAAAATTCATTATGAGTTCCTATCATTAAAACTGGTGAGTGTATTTTTTTTCCCAGAATAGGTACTTCATTTCTGACCCACAAGCAAATTCCATAGAAGAGATGGTTCAGGGAACAGCAAGGCTTCACCAAAAAAGCAAATTAAATGGTTAAAAGGTTTGGCTTGAACAGCGAGCATGGTGTTAGATGCCTTTAATCCCAACACTTGGGAGGAAGAGACAGGTAGCTCTCTAGATCTGTGGGAGTTTGAGGCCAGCCTAGTCTACACAGTGAGTTCCAAGACAGCTAGAGCTAGAGCTACATAATAGAGAAACCCTGTCACAGGAGGATGGGAGATGGAAGGTTTGGCTCAGACATGGAGATACAGTTGAAAGTGAAGGCATTGCTGGCTGTTCACTACAAATGTTAATACTATCTTTGGTAGAGGAAAGAGAAAACCAACTTCATAGTTCTCTGGGCTTCGCATATGTGCCACCCACCCCTAAATATAAATTACCAATAATTTTGTTTAAACATTAAGCCTAAATACCAACCAACATGCAGATGGCGCCTGGCTTTAACAGCTCCAAGGTGGATCACAGTGACACTGAGATCTTATACAGCAGATTATTCATGGAGACACGGGATTCCTTTTCATATCTGAAGGACTCTCATGAACAAGAAAGTTGCAAAGGGTAGTAGGTAGAAGAGAATTATGGATGGAAATTGAGAGACTGAGAAAGGATACCTTTTCCTGCAACATCTGGAGGGAAATGTGAGGAATGCTTATTAGATATGACCAATGTGGGACAAAGGCCACATCTACCCCACTGCAGCATGGGTTGCACAGGTGCATTACAACTCTCAAGGCACTTGGTGAACAAAAAGCAACGGAGCTTTAGATGTAACATGCTCTGTCTCAGACACTGATGCTAACACACCAACACATCAGGTAATTAATTCTGTGTCCTCCAGTGGAACCCAACAGTCCATGGCTGCCATCGATTTCCAAGGACAGACTGGGTACAGGCCACCAACAGATATTGAAAACAAGAAACAAAAAATCAAAAAACAAAACCAACTTGCTCTTTTTGGACACATAGCTCCATAACATACTCCAGCCCTGTGGATCCCAGGAAGACTGAATGCCTTGTTCTTTGACTAGATCTGGTGTCCCTGGAAGTGGGTGTGATCTCTCTTCCTCTCTGAGTCTTTGGACAGCCTGAAAATGGCAGGACCACCTTACAGCAACAGGCAGGTGACAGAAAGCGTGAGAGTCCCTGAACAGCTGTGTGACACAGAGCTCTCAGCTGTCCATATGAACTCTGGAATGGGGGAGACAAAGTTCTATGCTGCACCACTGAGCCTGGAGCTTGACAAGGCAGTTAATGCTGAGTCACACTAATCATGGTGGTGCGAATGACAGCACCCCCCATAGGCCTTTGAACTCATGTCTCCAGCTGGTGGCACTGTCTGGGGAGCCTTAGGAGGTGTAACAGTGCAGGAGGACGCATATCACTGGGGACAGGCTTTGAGGAGTCAAAAGCCTTGTGCCATTCCCAGTGTGTCTCTGCTTCCTGACTGTGGTTCAAGACATGAGCTTCTCCAGCTAGCAATCCTGCTGCGTGTCATCTCACTTCCCCACCATGACGGACTCCTACCCCTCATGTATCACAAGCCAAATAAACCCTACCTTCTATCAGCTGCCTTGGTCATAGTGTTTTATCACAGCAACAGAAAAGTAAGGAACACACTTAAAACCACAACTGGTGGTTCAGCGCATCACTAGAGCCACAGAGCTGGTGGCAAGGAAGCCAGGTAGCAAGGCCGTGCAGGGAGAGGAGGTACTGAAACAGTAGTTATGAACCTGACTCCTTCGCAGGAGCCATGACCAATGGGATGGGGCAGGGAGAATCAGAGGAGCCACAGATCACAGGCTTCCACAGCTACTAATCATGAAGCTATCCACTAAGGAGCATCCCAAGAGACTGTAGAGATGACTCAGTAGTCAACAATCTCAAGAGTAGTCACTGCTCTTCCAAAGGATCTGAGTTTCCGATCATCACTCATCATCAGGTGACTCGTGGTAGCTTGTAACTTCGGCTGCAGGAGCATCTGACGCTCTGGTCAGTACTACCCAGGTGTGGCATATACTCACAGACATATAAATAAATATAAATCTTTAGAAAAAAAAAAGAGGCTTTCCAGGAGATGCCTGGTCCAAACCTCCAAGCCCTTCCTTCCATTGGTCCAGACTCTTACCTACGCAGGTGCTTCCGCAGGGGGACTTGACCACTCACTGTCCATGGCTCCTGCACTTGCTCCCGCTGGCGCAGCAGCTCCAGGCTGGGGACAGGATACCCTTCAGGGAGAACAACAAAGCATACTTGGGGGTTTTGGCAAAACACGATAAAGACCCTCAGTCTTGCAGGATCTGGTCCATACCTTGGAATGAAATTGCTCCAACCAACTAAAAACGGTTTCTGTGCCGTATCAAACACTCCATTAGAAACTAATGCTTGGTTGGCAAGCCTGCTCCGTAAGTTCAAAGCTCCTGCTGCCAAACTGAGGACCAGAGTGATTCCGATGACTCATGTGGTAGGAGAGAGAACCAGCTCCTGGAACGTGTTCTCTGAGCTCAGACACACACACACACTTTGACAAGTGTGTACATACGTCAGACAGAACTTTAAGGATGTAGTTTTTTTTTTTTTTTTTCAAGAGAGGGTCTTACCATATAACTCTGGCTGTCCTGGAACTCAGTCTGTAGATCAGACTGGCCTTAAACTCACAAGAGATCCAAGTGTCTCTGCCTCCGGAGTGCTGGGATCAAAGGCGTATAATCACTATACTTAGCTGTATTGACTTTTTTATTTAAAGAAAATAATACTTGTTTGATATATACAGACAATAGAGGCAAACATTTTAAGTGAAACATGTCATATTAGGTAGGGTGGCACTAATCTGTAATCTCAGCAATTGAGAAACGCTGAGAAAGACAGCCTGTCTACATGAGAAAAATCTGCCTCAAAAACAAAACAAAACAAACAAAACGCAAATAAGTCATCTGTATTAGTCTGATCTTTCTGCTGTAACAAAAGAGATAGTAAGCCAGTAGGTGGTGGCACACACCTTTAATACTCACTAGGCAAAGGCAGGCAGATCTCAAACTCTTGAGGCCAACCTGGTCTATGAAGCAAGTTCTCGGACAGTCAAGGCAGACAGAGAAGCCCCATCTCAAAAAACCAAAACCAAAACCAAAACCACAAAAAGCATAATATAATGAACAATATAGTAAGATAACAGGCTTACTTAACTCACTTCTGAAGACTAATAGTCTACTTCAGTAACTCCAGCGGTTTGCTCCCATGATGGAGGACAAGCAGGTACAGATGGATGAGGTAGGTTTGCCATGCCAAGATAGGAATAATCACACTCTTCTATAACTGCACACTCTCAGAGGATCTAGCTGGGGTATCAAAAGAACAGCAGTGGATGGAAGAATATATTAATCACTAGTGTGATGGTTAGCTTTATCAACTTTATTACCTAGGAAGAGAATCTTAATGAGGTACTATCTACACTGGATTAGCCTATGAGCATGTGTGCTAGAGGACTGTCTTAATTATGTTAACTGATATGGGAAGACTCAGCTCAGTGTGGGGGCAATTGATCCTAGGTCCTGAAACATAATGAGCTGCATAACCATTCCTAAGTCCCACCTCTCAAAAGTCCCCCCACCGCAACACCCTCAGAAGAACAATCCACCCTCATAAAAGCCTGGGAGACAAAGCCAGAATGCAGCAGTATGCATCTTTACTGAAGTTTTTAGTTAGACGTAATGCAGAGGTTTGAGATGTGCATGGTGACATATGCCTGTAAGCCCAGAACCTGGAAGGGTGAGGCGGGAAGAGCTCTGTGAGTATGAGGGCTAGTCTGGGCTATCTATAGTGAGGTTTCACCTCAAAATAGGAAAATCAAAACAATAAAACTAACCAAGTTTTACAGTGTTCTTCCTGTAAGTCTATAAGTCAAAGACTCTATAAGGGGTCTATTTTGGAATTTCCTCACAGCATCCCCAGATACAAAGTCCATAACCATGATCAGGACCATTTTATACATGGACAAACCAAGGCTCAGGGCTTCATCACTATGTGTGTGTGTGTGTGTGTGTGTGTGTGTGTGTGTGTGTGTGTGTGTGTGAGAGAGAGAGAGAGAGAGAGAGAGACAGAGAGACAGAGAGACAGAGAGACAGAGAGAGACAGAGAGACAGAGAGAGACAGAGAGAGAGACAGAGAGCGCTATATGCTATTTAACCACAAAATCATGATCATGCAGAAGGTGTGGAGTACAGGCACAACTGGGATGCTAGTCATGAGCATCCTAGTCATGATAACTGGGGATCCATCCAATGGCTGACACACAGAGACTGCAGTGCAAGGTTGTTCTGAACCCCTTTCCTGTAACAACCTATGTACTCTGACAAGGCCAGTGGGAATAGATATCCAGTACGTCCACATCTAAGCAGACGATGCTGGCACAGAGTGGAATTGGATAAGAGGTCCAGAGCTAAGAAGTTTTAAGACCAAAGCTAGGGGCTGGGGAAATATGTCAGCAGTTAAAAGCACTCACTGCTTTTGCAGAGAACCGCAGTTTGGTTCCCAGCACCCACACAGGCAGCTCACAGCGACCTGAAACTCCAGTTTCAATGGATCCAGCACCCACTTCTGGCCTCCATGGCACTGCATACATGTGGTTCACGTGTAGACAAGCAGTCATGTGCACATGCACAACAATTTAAAAAACTATTAGAAGGGGGGGGGAAAGGAGCAACTCTGGGATTGGGCACCAGGGACCTGGACTCTGGACTCTCAAGTGCTACAAAATGAAAAAAGCCTCAAACACCAGAGGAGTCAACAGCAGAAACTGAGTGTTGGGTAATGATGCGGCAGGGCCTTGTGCAGGAAGATAAATTATCTTCAGAGAGCAGAGGTCACGCAAGGGCACACTCAGGGATTATACTGCAACCTCTCTAAGAAAAAATATATATACATCAAAAAAATATATTGTGTGTCTATCGGGGTGGTATATCACGGTTGCCATGGTGTATGCATGGATGGAGATTAGGAGACAATTTGTGGGGTTCAGTTGTCTCTTTCCACCATGTGGGGCCTGGGAATCAAACTCAGGTCATCAGGCTTGGTGGCAAGCACCTTTACCATGGAGCCACGTCACTGATGTGGATGTTAACGGTGGGGAAAGACCTTGTGAGAGGAGGTGGGTTGTGCTGGGAAACAGCAGCCACATGAAACCCCACATTTTGATGAGAACACTCCTCAAGCAAAGGGAAAGAGCAAGCACCTTCCTGACAGAGAACAGGGCAGGCAGCCTGCAGAGAGACTGTGGCAGTGTGCATCTCGGGCTGAAAAGAGCATGTGAAACGAGATCAGAAGCTCTCTCTCTCTCTCTCTCTCTCTCTCTCGTTCTCTCTCTCTCACACACACACACACACACACACACACTTTTATTTTACTGTCATAAAATACAATGACGCAATTTAGAGAAGGCAGAGTTCACTTGGGTTTAAGCGGGATAGGAGTTCACAGTAGTAGGAAAGCCATGGTAGCAGGCAGGCATGGCAGTAGGAACAGGAAGGTGGAAAACTGTATCACTAATCACAAGCAGGAAGCAGAGGGAACTGGAAGAAGGGTGAGGCTGTAACACTCAAAGCTCACCCCCAGTGATGTGCTACCTCTAGCAAGACTACACCTCCCCATAACCTCTCTGAACACCATCACCAAAGATCAAGTGTCCAAATGCCTGAGTCTATGAGAACATTTCTCATTTAAACCACTGTGTGTGTGTGTGTGTGTGTGTGTGTGTGTGTGTGTGCGCGCGCGCGCGCGTGCCCACACACATGCATGAGCGAGCATATGTGCAAATGTGTATGCAACCCCAAAAGGACTGCCTATGCATTTGAGGCCAACCTGGGCTACATGTGATTCCAGGTTGTCTTAGGGTTTCCATTGCTGTGAACAGACACAACGAAGAAGGCAACTCTTATAAAGGACATTTAGATGGGGCTGGCTTACAGATTCTGAGGTTCAGTCCATTATCATCAAGGCAGTGTCCAGGCATTCACGGTGCTGGAAGAGGTGAGAATTCTACATCTTAATCCAAAGGAAGCCAGGAGCAGACTGACTTCCAGGGAGTTAGAAGAAGGGTCTCAAAGCCCACACTCAAAGTGACACACTTCCTCCAACAAGGCCAAACCTACTCCAACAAGGCCACACCTCTTAATAGTGCTACTCCCTGGGTCAAGCATATTCAAACCACCACACAGGTCACCCTGAGTTGCAGAATGAGAGACCTGCTTTTAAAAAATGGGGGTGGGGCCCAGGGATCCATCCCATAATTAGCCACCAAACACAGACACTATAGCACATGCTAGCAAGAGTTTGCTGAAAGGATCCTGATATAGCTGTCTCATGTGAGGCTATGCCAGTGCCCGGAAAATACAGAAGTGGATGCTCACAGTCAGCTATTGGATGGATCACAGGGCCCCCAATGGAGGAGCTACAGAAAGTACCCAAGGAGCTGAAGGGGTATGCAACCCTATATTTGGAACAACAATATGAACTAACCAGTACCCCCGGAGCTCGTGTCTCTAGCTGCATATGTAGCAGAAGATGGCTTAGTCGGCCATCATTGGGAAGAGAGGCCCCTTGGTCTTGCAAATTTTATATGCCCCAGTACAGGGGAACACCAGAGCCAGGAAGTAGGAGTGGGTGGGTAGGGGAGCAGGGAGGAGGGAGGGCATAGGGGACTTTTGGGATAGCATTTGAAATGTAAATGAAGAAAATATCTAATAAAAAATTGAATAAAATGGGGTGGTGGATGTCAAGATGGTACAGTTTACAAAGTTGCTTGCCACCAAGCCTGACAACCAGAGTTTATTCCTAGGACTCATTTGGTGGAAGAAGAGAACCGAGTTACTACAAGTTGCCTTTTGACCTCCATACACAACACGTGTGAATCAACACATACATACAAAATAAATAAAATATATTTCTAAAATACTCTTAAAAGTAGAATAGAAAGCCTTACCTAGAGACACCAGAAGCCCATAGATTTCCAGCATCATCTCCTGGTACAGAGCTTTTTGAGCAGGGTCCAGCTGTCCCCACTCCTCTTGAGTGAAAGCCACGGCCATATCTTCAAAGGTCAGATACCTTGCAAAGTCAAACAGTAGCATCAGTGTTAGCCTTGGGGTTCAATGAGAAGAGCTGGCCCATGCCTTACTGAAGGAGGTTAAGAGAAATGAAAGCCCAAACTACATAGTGTGTCTTCAGGCCCAGGTTTCATTCTGGGATTCAGGGTTAGGGAGATGACACTTGGGGTACACAAAGGTGTGCAAGAGTCACCAGAGTCTGGCAGTTCATGCCTATAGTCACAGAACTTCACCGGTGATGGCTGGAAGACTGCTGTCATTTCAAAGCCAAAGTGAGCTATGTGAGACTCTGTCTCTAAAACAACAACAACAACAACAAAAAAAGAAACAAAACAACTGGGCTGGCAAGATGGCTAAAGTCACTAAGCCTGACCACCCAAGTTCAATACCTCGAACCCTCATAAGATGGAAGGAGAACTGATTCCCTCCAGTTGTCCTCTGACCTCTACCATCAGGCTGTTACATGCATACATACACATACCACATAAATAAATAAAGTAAAAAAAAAAAATCCACGATAAATCAATGAATGAATGAGAAAAAGATAACCACCCCAAACAAAACCAGAAGGACAGACAACAACAACAAAAAACATGTGGCTGTGAGATGCAGACAGTAAGAATTCTAGGAAATCAGAAGGTGGTACCAATACAGATACCGAGCAGAGCCTCTTCAAGATGGTTTACAATAGTTGCCTAGGGCTGACAAGACGTCTCCAGGTAAATGATCCCTGAAACCCACATAGTGAAAGGTGAGAAGCAACTCCCTTAGGGAGGCCTCTGGTTCCCCTGATGCATGCACACTAAATAAATGTACAAACAAACCAAAAATGGTAGTTCTATCCAACAGTAGGGATTTTAAGCAGAGACATTCTCCAACACTCACTGTGAACATTTTCTTAATTTCCCACAGTCTCTGAGGTCACCATCATCAGGTCTTCACATAGCAGTGAGTAAGTTGAGGCTAAAGAGCTTCACCAACTCACCTGGAGTCACACATCTTATTACTGCTGGCAGGATTTGCACGGGTTTGAAGTTGTCATAGTATTCCTGACACTAACAACAAGGAGAGTCTAAAGTAACAAGCTTATTCCAAAAAGGAGCTACGTAGTTGGAGCGCTGGCTCAGAACAGTGGCTCTGACTCAGCTCCCAGCACCCACAACATGAATGATCTCCAGCTCCAGGCATAGTGCAGCCTCTTCTGGCCTGTGAGGGCACTTGTACTCACGTGCACACGCCCTTATGCAAACATATCTTTAAAGAAAGCTATTTTTCAGCGAGCATGGTGATGCACAGCTTTAGTCTCAGCACTTGAGAGGCAGATCTCTGTGAGTGTGAGGCCAGCTTGGTCTACAAATCAAGTTTCAGGACAGCCAGGGCCTTTACACAGAGGAAACTCTGTCTCAAAAACCAACAAACAAAAAACAAAAACAGACACTCCAGGAACAAAAAAGGTTTTTATTTCTAGTTCTTAAAAACATTAGTGGGCTGGAGTGATGGCTCAGAGATTAAGAGCACTGGTTTCTCTTCCAGAGGTGCTGAGTTCAATTCCCATCAACCACATGGTGGCTCATAACCAGCTGTAATGTGTCTGATGTCTTCTTCTGGTGTGTCTGAAGACAGCGACAGTGTACTCATGTACATAAAATAAATAAATCTTAAAAAAAAAATTAGCGCACGCCTTTAATCCCAACATTCAGGAGGCAGAGGCAGGTGGATTTCTGAGTTAGAGGCCAGCCTGGTCTACAAAGTGAGTTCCGGGACAGCCAGGGCTACCTACACAGAGAAACCCTGTCTCGAAAAAACAAAACAAACAAACAAACAAAAAAAATTAGTGAATTTGTGTAGCATTTCCACTCCTTTTTGTTGCTAATTCCACTCTAAAAAAATACCTTTCTGATACAGTTAGACAGAGTTTATAGCTGGCTTCACAAGAAATGTGTTCATGGTGCTGGCTCACCCCGGTAATCCCAGCATTAGGGAATTTGAAGCCAGCCTGGGTTACAGAGTAAAAACTTGTCTGAATAAAAGAACAATAATTAAGTTACTAGAATTTACTTGAGACAAGGTCCTGACCAGCTTCGCAAGTGGCCTAGACCTCTCTTTTTTTGTTGTTTTTTTTTTTTGTTTTTTCCTTTGGTTTTTCAAGACAGGGTTTCTCTTTGTAGCCCTAGCTGTTCTGGAACTCAACTCTGTAGACCAGGCTGGCCTCGAACTCAGAAATTCACCTGCCTCTGCCTCCCAAGTGCTGCCAGAGCAATTCCACAATGAGACAATTGCCTTTCCCCTGCTGGATTCTGACAACCCTTGTCTCTGATGCTACAATACTTAAAAAAAAAAAAAAAAAAAAGAAAAGAAAGAAAAAAGAAAAAAAAAAAAAAAAACAGGGAACACAAATGGCCAAGGATCAATAACACCAGCTATGGCTCTCAGAATCAGGTCCCTTCACTGGCTATAGCTGATCAGAGGCTGAAAGTATCTGGAGAATGCTACATTAGCCTCATATAGGCCTCTTTAGATGGCCAATATACCTTATACTCCTCCAAGTATTTCTTTCTGCCTGGAATGCCTTAGCCTTCCCTGCCTTTCTGAATTCAGCACTGTTCCTAGAGGCTTGGTCAGTCTGGGTAGACCCTTGCAAGCACAGTAGGAGTGATTAGGATGGGAGCCCTCAGAGGAAGCACCATTTACCCTTGCAACAGCTTACCAATGACAATGCAAAAAACACAGCTCTCAGCTCAAGGCAGGAACACGACCCTGGAACTCAGATTTAGGTTAACCCAAATACCATGTTCCAAAAGTTTTAAGATACAGAACAAAGAAGGACACCTATCAAGATACTTTTCAAACACACTCATGTAATGAGCATAGTAAAAAAAAATAAAATAAATGCCTTTTAGGTATGTAAAGATGGTTTAGTCTGGAATCCCACTACAGCCAAAACTGCACCTCATAACCAGAATCCAGTGACATCACTCACTTAGGATAGCCAGACACAGTCCTAGAACCCCATGGTGCCCACTGTGCTCTTATGCTCTGAGCTCTTGAGATAGGCCACCTTGATCTGCCATGCAGCTCAAGAGCCTCCCCTAGGATCCTGACCCTTGGTAATCAGACCTCTGTTGTGCAAGTGGGACCATAGTTAAGAATTTGCAGTGTGAACCTTGTGTGACAACCCTCAGCATAATGAAATGTAATTTTTGTTATACTAACTGCGTGTATCTGCCTAACATCGGGCAGGCAGGTTAGAGGCCAGTGGAGAAGCTTCTGCTACAGGCCTCACATGCTATCTGAAGATATTCTTTTAGCTTTCAGGTTGGTGGAAGCTAGCAGTCGGCTACGGCTACTTTGACACATCCAAAATGTTTCATCTGTGCTTCACAATGACTTTAAGTTAGACGCTGTGATGGGCAAGGAATAGTCAGCTATAAGGGAGCTAAAAATGGCCCAAGATAATTAATATCCAGGTTCTGACCCGCAACATTCCAATCACTCCACAGTTACTGGCATTCTAATAGATCTGCTGTCAGGTGCAGCATCTTTCCAGAAATTACAGTTCACACTGAGCATCTTTAGGACGCATCCAGGAACACGGACAAATTTCGTAGGACCACTGACAAATTTGGTGGCCCCACTGTGCTCCCCCCCCACCACCACCACCACCAATGACAACGGTAGAGCTCAATCCAGGGGGCTGTATCGGCTCCCGGGACCTTTCAACAAGCAGGGATTTAAAAGCTCACATGTCAGAGTCCACTCACCTGTGTGTGGTCCTTGCCCGGCCACCATAGTCGGATTATCCGTGGGCGGGGTGAGATGGACGGAGCGCCTTGCAGACCTCAGGAAAACCTCCCCACGCCTGTCCGGCCTTGGCTTGGTGACAGGGAAACTGGCTGGACTCGAGACCGCGGGACCTTCCGTGGAGATGGTAAACCACTAACTACCCTTGGCTGCTGCAGACTAAAGGACGAGGGCTTAGAGGTCGCGGCCCGCCGGAGGAACACACCACACAGGTTTGCATGGACTTCCGGAGAGAATTTTTATCTTCCGGTCCTTTTCAAATCCCGCTACAATCCTGGAAAGTGTCCCTTGGCTCCCTCGCACTCCAGTCCCCTGGAACCAAAGTGCTGAGGCCATGGCGTGCCAGTAACCCGGAAATGAACCACGGCTTGTTAGATTATTGGGCTCACGCACAGCGTAGTCTGGGTAATGTGGTCTTCATAGGTTTTTCTCACGGTGTCCGACAGGACTAACAGTGCGTAAGTCTCGCCCAGTGTGAAAGACGTTAAAAGTCCCAGTTTCTTTCAAATGTGGGGGCATCTAGAAGATGGAGTTTGTGGGAAAGGACTCACAGATAGGGGTGAGACTGGCATTCTTCAGCCAGTGAAATAAAGCTTGGGAAGCAAAGGGATTTTTGCCCATCTAAGGGTCAGTGCAAAGGTGTGGATCCCAGCACTCAGCGGATCTCATGATGTGTCCCTTTTAGACACTGCCTACGAAGATCGTCTTCTAAGACAACAGAAAATGTAGCTTAATATTCTTCATGAGGAAGATGGAAGCCTCACCTCAACATATTTGTTGCATCACCCTTACTGACCTAGGGCTTGCTTGTGTGGCAAGAACAGCCTCGACAGATGCACGACTCCTGATCTGTGAAGGCTAGGTGGTAAAGGGTAGGTGGTGGAGAGGCCTTCCCAGTTTATCCTCTCACTAGCTTCCCTCTTCTTTCTGAGATATATAAACTCTATATTCTCAACTTCCAGCCAGGCATAGCGGTACTTGCCTATGATTTCAGTACTTGTGAAGTGGAGATCGAAAGATCAGGAGTTTGAGGTCATCCCAGCCCTATAGTAAGTATGAGGCCAGCCTGGATTACATGTGACCTTGTCTCAAAAAAGACCAAAACCAACAATAAAAAACTTCCCTGAAATGACTTTCTTTAGTTCTGCATATGAATGTGATGCCTAGTTTGGGTGCCTGGTCTAAGTCACTTAACATAATGGCCTCTGTCTCCTTCCATGCTGTTGCAATTGGCAAGATTTAATTATTTTATATGGCTGACTAGTGTTCCATTATACATGCATACCACATTTTCTTTTTTTTTTTTAACTCTTTTTATTTATTTATTTATTTATTTATTTATTTATTTATTTATTATATGTAAGTACACTTTAGCTGTCTTCAGACACTCCAGAAGAGGGCGCCAGATCTCGTTACAGATGGTTGTGAGCCACCATGTGGTTGCTGGGATTTGAACTCTGGATCTTCAGAAGAGCAGTCGGGTGCTCTTACCCACTGAGCCATCTCACCAGCCCCCACATTTTCTTTAGGCATGAACATATAGGTTGATTCAATTTCTTGGCCATTCTGAACAGTGCTGCAACAAACCTACAAGAGCAGATACTTCTTCACCATCTTGATTTTATTTCCTAAGGTATTTTTGGTGCTGGTGCTGGTGGTAGCAATGAGTTTTCTGTTTGTTTATTTTGTTTGTTGGAGTCAGTGTTTTGTTACATGGCTCAGCTGGGCCTCAAACACATGGTCCTCCTTCCTCTCATCTTCTGTGCTTGGATTACAGGATTGCACCATTCAGCTATTTCCTCTGGATATACAACCAGAAGTGGGAATGCTGGGTTTTATTTTTCTTCCCTTTGAGCAGAGCTTGAACTCAAAGCCCCACCTCCACAGTGACACACTTCCTCTAACAAGGTCACACCCACACCAGTAAAGCAACACTCCAAATAGTGGCATTCCCTACGGCCAAGCATCCAAACACATACATCTATGGGTGGCCCACCCTATTTAAACCACCATGGAAACAAATACAGGGCAGTAGTTTGGGAAACTATATCGTACGGCATGTTCCAAAGAAATTCTGATCTTTGTGGGGTTTTTTTGTTTTGTTTTGTTTTGTTTTGTTTTGTTTTTTCAGTTCCAAGCAAATCTTCCTCCCCAGGGATATCTTGGCTTGAAAAAAAACAAGAAATGGATGATTTCCAGGTGAGATTTTTATTTTATTTTACTTTATTTTTTGTACAGGACCTTGAATTTCGTATCTGGCAAATAGCTTTTTACTGCCAAGTTATATCCCCAGCCCCACTGGTAATTTCTACTAAAACTTGAAATCAGGTGGGGCTGGAGAGATGGCTCAGAGATTAAGAGCACTTGTTGCTCTTGCAGAGGACCTGCGGTCAATTCCCAGCATCCACATGGTGATTCACAACCATCCATAACTGCAGTTCTAGGGAGTTCAGTATCTGCCTGTAACCTCTGCAGACACCAGGCAAGCATGTGGGGCACAGGCATATATTCAGCCAAAGCATTTACACACATAAAATGAAATAAATCTGAGAAACAAATAAACAAAGGAAACCCTTGGAAATCAGCTGGAGTGGTGATACACACTTGTATTTCGGGTACGTGTTGGGTAGAGACAGATAGTGAAGACCATCTTTGACTATGTAGTAAGTTCAATGCCATTCTGGGCTATGTGAGACCCTGTATAGGAAATAATTTTAATGGTAGTAGCTTTATTCTATTCCTGTTCTAGCTCCCAAGTAATTGACACAGAGACATATTAAATTTATTAACATTCTTTAAGCACAATGCCTGGGCAGATACTCATCTATTCTAATCCAACTTTGCTAGTATGCCAGTTCCCAGCCACAGGTCCTGTGTTACTTGCCATTTAGTCTCACCCTGGTTTCACCAGGGGAAGAGTGGGAGGAGAAACCCACACCCTGCCAGAGTTTTACCTATTCTCTGGTCTGTCAGGTGTCCACTCAGCCCTAGGTGGGCATTCAAGCCTCTGACCCACTTTTCAGGGGGTGGCCAAGGGGCAGCCCTACCTGGGAACCCTGGGGCTACTTTGCTAAAGCCACCAGGGTTATAGGAGAGAAGGATGAGGGAAGAGGTTCTCAACAGATCTTGACTGGAGCACAGGAAGGCCTTCTAACGGGAGATTAGAAACGTCTCATTAGGAGAAAGCCTGTCCCATCCTCCAAGCGCAGTGGGCCTTGATGAGCAGACATTCTATGCTTTTATAGCTTTATTATAGAAAGGCAGGGAGAAAGGGGGGAGGGGAGAGGAGATGGAGGGGAGGGGAGGGGAGGGGAGGGGAGGGGAGGGGAGGGGAGAGGGGAGGGGAGGGGAGAGGGGAGGGGAGGGGAGGGGAGGGGAGAGGAGAGGAGAGGAGAGGAGAGGAGAGGAGAGGAGAGGAGAGGAGAGGAGAGGAGAGGAGAGGAGAGGAGAGGAGAGGAGAGGAGAGGAGAGGAGAGGAGAGACAAAGAGAGGGGAGAGAGAAGGTGAGAGTGAGGGGTAAGAGGCAAGAGAGAGAAGTAAGAGAGCAAGAGAGCAAGCAGGGGCTTGCTCTTTTTATGGTCTTTACTGTTGCTAGGTAACTGGGGAGGAGTTTAGCCTGAAGGTCAGAAGCTTGGGCTATTGTCTACATGACTTTTAGCCTTGCTTCTCTTCTGGGGGTTGGGGGTGGGGCAGTAACTTAGGCAGGGGCCAGAGTTCCAGGAGCAAAAGGGAACCATGTCATGTAGGTGAATTATCACCATTTCCGGGGTTCAGACCTCAGTTTAACTGGGGATCAGCCTGTCTGTGCATAGCCCAATGCCCCACATCCTCCCTCATATCAAGGGTGGTCAAGGCAACCCAGAGGAGGAAAAGGGTCCCAAAAGCAAGCAAAAGAGTCAGGGACAGCCCCATTCCCATTGTTAGGCTTCCCATAAGAACACCAAGCTACACAACCATAACAGAGGGCCTAAGTCAGATTCGTGTAGGCTCCATGGTTGTTGGTTCAGTCTCAGTGAGCCCAGGTTGGTTGATTCTGTGGGTTTTCTTGTGGTACAGTGGCAAGTTTCTACAGAAGGGGAATTTGCTATTACAGGGGAGAGTGACCTTAGAGGACGTCACTGTGAGCTTCACCCCAGAGGAGTGGCAGGAGCTGAACACTGAACAGAGAAACTTGTATAAGGATGTGATGCTGGAGAACTTCAGCAATCTGGCCTCTGTGAGTGACAGAGATGACTGCCTGAAGTCTGAAATACACAAGCACCTGCTTGAGGGTGAGCAGATTGGCTTCCAGACCGCTTTTCACTTTTGGGGTATCCTACGTGAACCAGGATTAGGATGAAGCAGGAAAGGAGTGTGGTTCCGGGTTTTGATGTTGTTTTATTGTTTTTCCCCTATTTTCGTGTGTGTGTGTGTGTGTGTGTGTGTGTGTGTTTGTGTCTGTCTGTCTGTCTGTCGGCCTGATGTGTATATCCATGTGTGTGTGACTGTGGGCTTGTTCACATCATGGTATATACCAGGTGGAAGTCAGAGCTTGACAACCTTGGAAGTCAAGCCTCATTTTACCCTTCCACCTTACTTAAGACAGTGTCTCTTGTTCACTACCAAGTACAGCAGAGCCTTCCAGGTTTCTTCTGTCTCTGCTCTGCTGACATTACAGACATGTCCCTACCATGTCTATTTTTACCTGAGTTCTGCAGACCCAGACTCAGGTCCTAACCCTTGTACAGCCATCTCTACAGCCCTTTTGCTTTTTTTTTTTTTTTTTTTAGAATTATTTATTATTATATCTAAGTCCACTGTAGTTGTTTTCAGACATACCAGAAGGGGGCGTCAGATCTCATGACGGATGGTTGTGAGTCACCATGTGGTTGCTGGGATTTGAACTCAGGACCTTTGGAAGAGCAGTCAGTGCCCTTAACCACTGAGCCATCTCTCCGGCCCATTGCTGTTGTTTTTTATTTAAAGATAATTTTTCTGAAATGTGTGTGTGTGTGTGTGTGTGTGTGTGTGTGTGTGTGTGCCATGTGTATTTGGGTACATGTGAAAGCTATAAGAGGGGCATCAGATCCCCTGGATCTGGGCTTATAGGCATTGTAAGCCACCTGAGGTGAATACTTGGAGCTAACCTGGGATCCTCTGGAAGAGCAACAAGTGTTATTAACTGCTGAACCATCTCTCCAGTCTTGATTTGTTTTACTTTTAGTTATGTTCATGTGAGTACAGAATAGGGTATCTGTTTAGCTTCTGTCAAAATCTCTTGACTAATACTAGTGGCAGTTGTCCCTGGGAGCCCACCTGCTTGGTGGCACATAGCTGATCAGCCACTCTCTCGCTAGTCTAATTCCCTAAGACCAGAATGGCCCCACTCAGTGATTTGTAACATATGTATTTCAAATAACAAGAGTGGAGAGTTTCTCACAGAACATTCTCTGTAATCCAAAAGACCACGGTGTTGAAAGGCGGTTGGAATGTCCATGAGTATGGAGACGAGTCTAAAAAGAGGAGTTGTATCAGGCCACAAGAAAATATTCACTAGGGCTGGTGAGATGGCTCAGTGGGTTAGAGCACCTGACTGCTCTTCCGAAGGTCCAGAGTTCAAATCCCAGCAACCACATGGTGGCTCACAACCATCTGTAACAAGATCTGACTCCCTCTTCTGGTGTGTCTGAAGACAGCTACAGTGTACTTACATATAATAATAAATAAATCTTTAAAAAAAAAAAAAGAAAATGTTCACTAAACAAAAAGGTACCACACATGAGACAATGTTTCTCCCAAGCAACGATGATGTTCCTTCAATCATCATACTGAACACTGAATCAGGATCTCAGTGTACAGTATACCTGGAAGTCATTTGAGACATCATTTTTGATAGTAAGTGCTATAAGTCTGCTCTTGTGAAACACCAGAGAACACACACAGGAGAGAAACCTTGCAAATGTGCGCTGTGTGAGAAGGCTTTTGCCCAGAAAGCAAATGTTCATGAGAGAATCCATGCTGGGGTGAAGGCTTACAAGTATCACCTCTGTGACAGGGCTTTTGTCCAGAAGAAAAAACTTACTCAACGTGAAAAACTCCACACTGGGGAAAAAAATCCTATGACTGTAATATATGTGGGAAAGCCTTCACTCTGAAGTCAAACCTCCACGTGCGTCAGAAAATTCACAGTGGAGAGATCCTATGAGTGTAATGAATGTGGGAAATTCTTCAGCTGGATCTTTATAAAAAGCCCCATACGGGGCAAAAAAAACCTTATAAATGCTCTATGTATGGAAAGGCCTTTGCTGACAAGTCATATCTTGACGGACACCAAAAAAGAATTCACACCCATAGGGACTTTGAGCACTTCAAAAAAATACAGGAAACTGCCCCGTTATAGGACAGCATGGAATACTCCTCCCGAAAATTGACTGTAGAATGTTCTAGCATTTTGTCCATCACGGAGTCTACCACAGAGAACACAGGGTGCTTAAACTCACAGTGACTATCTTTTTAAGGATAGGCTTAGCTCATTTATTCATAAATGCTTGTCTTTTTTAAATGTATGTGTATATATGTGTGCCATGTGTGTGCAGGTGCCTGGGGAAGCCAGATGACATCGGGTCCCAGTAAGTTACAAGTGATTGTGAGTGGCCTAAATTGGGTGGTGTGTCTTGACTTTATTCTTCTGGAAGAGCAGCAAGTGCTCCTAAATGCTAAGCCATCTTTTCAGCCCCTGTTTTGCTATTTTTTAAAAATTTATGTATGTATTTTATATGTGTGTGCCTGTGTGTGTGTGTGTGTGTGTGTGTGTGTGTGTGTGTGTGTGTGTGTGTTTGTCTTTTGCCTGTATGTATGTATGTCTGTGCCACATGTGTGTCTGGTACACATGGAAGCCAGCAGAAGGTATCAGATCTCCACCTGTGGATGGCCACGTGGATGCTGGGAATTGAACCTAAGTCCTCTGGAAGAGCAGACAATGCTCTTAGCTCTTATGCCATCTCTTCAGCCCCTGGTTTGATGTTTTTGAAATGGAATCTTATGTTACCTAGTCTGGGTTTGAACTTCTGGGCTCAGGTGATCCTCTTGTCTAAGCCTCCTTAGTATCTGGGGCTTCAGATACACGACACTATGCCTGCCACTCAGCAAATATTTATACAGTGCCTTTTGACAAACATGACTGAAGAGATACCAGTAAGCCAAATGTATCCAAAACCTTCATGAAGTTTTTGTTTGTGTTCATGGAGTTTTAGTCTAGTGACTAATAACCAGTGATAGCCAGTGAACTATTTCTTTGATAGTTCACATCAGAAAATGTAACATTATATTGCTTAACAATATGTTAAGCAGGTTGGTTGTATATTTTATTTAGAACTTGTTGCTGTTGTTAAATAAATTTTAAAAACCTTGCAATTCCAAGTGATACTGTAAGTAACACTGTGTGTGTGTGTGTCTGTGTGTGTGTGTGTGTGTGTGTGTGTGTGTGTGTGTGTTACACACACAATACTGGGGATGGAACTTGGGGCCTTACATATGGGATTCACTTACTCTAATAACAAGCTACATCCTCAAACCAACCCACTAGAAGTCTTAAACATTGTGAAAGGAACCTAGGAATGATAGCACATGCCTGTAATCTCAGAACTTGAGAGCTGGAGACAGGAACATCAGAAGTTCAAGGTCAGCCTACAGTGAGATGGCTCATCGAGTAAATGGGGGTTAGCAACGTGAGTTTGATTCCTGAGACCCACATGGTAGGAGAGAACTGACTCCCACAAATTGTCCTGTAACCTCCATCTATGAACTGGTACACACACACACACGCACACACACACACACACACACATGTTCAAAAAGGTGTGGGAGTGCTAAGCAGAGGACTCCATGGTGAAGACCATGTACTCTCTTCCAAAGGACCTGCATTTGATCCCTAGCCCCCATGCTGAGTGGCTTGAAGTGACCTGATGTTCTCTTCTAGCTGTGAAAGCACCTACACACATGGGGAATACACAAAGACACACTGGCATAAATAAATAGAAGACCTTGTTTTTATTCAAATGGTTGCAAAGAAAGGAATGGGTAAGCATCTTGTTTGCCTTTTAAGTCCCTGTATCTCCCACCTCGCTTGAGTTTTCATGAGAGAATAATTTATCTCAACTGGTAAAATAGGAAAAGCAATCTATAATGGTAGCCCAACCAATTAGTTTCCAGATTTTGTTTTCTGGGTTTTTTTTTTGTTATTGTTTTGGTTTTTAAATTTTATTTATGTATATGGGTACACTGTCACTATCTTCAGACATACCAGAAGAGAACATCAGATCCTATTACAGGTGGTTGTGGTTGCTGGAAATTTAACTTGGAACCTCTGGAAGAAATTAATCTGCTGCAGGATTTTGGTCACTTCTGATTTGCCAAGTCTCCTATAAGTGTGACTTGCAAAGCCAAGGTCACACAAGACTCTGGAAGGTAAAGTAGCCAGAAGATAACATCTTGAACTAGTCCTTTGTAGGACTTATGGTCTCATGTTAACCTGGGTTAGCCTGGAATCTGCCTTGCGTGAGATTATAGGCATGTGCTAAAACATCTGGCTATGCTATAATACCTGCCATTCAGCCAAGTTTAGAAGATGGTTAAAATACGTGTTTAGTAGGCTAGGAAAGGGTAAAGTGCTTATAACCAAATATGAGGGCTAAGATATATTCCCAAATATGTAACTGACTCATATAAAAAGCTGAGTTGTAGCAGTGTGGTCCTGTGATTCACCAACTGGGGAAAGGGAGACAAAAATATCCTGTAGTTTGCTGGTCAACCAGTCTAGCTGATTCAAGTCGTTTTAAGTTTCATGAGAGACCTTGTTTCTAAAGAGTTAAGGTGAGTAGAGAGGGGAAAAGATACCCAACATCAAGTTCTGGCCTACATATACATATATCACATACATATATACACACACATAAATGTTGAGACATAGAGTGTTCAAGAAGTTTTTGGAAACCGTAGGTAATGTCCATTTCAAGTTCAGTAGTTGGCTCTAAGTTTATTAAAATCATGGTTAATTTATGAGTTATATTGTGTAGATTCACTTTGCTTAAATATACATACATACAAACAAGTATGTAAGATAGATAGATAGATAGATAGATAGATAGATAGATAGATAGATAGATAGATAGATAGATGAGATAGATAGATAGATAGATGGATGGGGGTCTGTTTGTCTAGAACTCTCCAGACCAGGCTGATCTTGAACTCAGAGACCCACCTGCCTCTGCCCTCTGAGTGCTGGGATTAAAGGTGTATGTCGCTGGGTGGTGGTGGCACACGCCTTTAATCCCAGCACTCAGGAAGCAGAGGCAGGCGGATTTCTGAGTTCAAGGCCAGCCTGGTCTACAAAGTGGGTTCCAGGAAAGCCAGGGCTACACAGAGAAACCCTGTCTCGAAAAACCAAAACCAAAACCAAAAACAAAAAAAGAAAAAGAAAAAACAAACAAACAAACAAAACAAAAAAAGAAAAGGTGTGTGCCACTACTATACCCAGCCTGTTTTTATTTTTTTCCTTTGAATTGCATTTTTTATTTATTTGGAGGTAGCACATAGAGGTCAGAAGGCAGGACTACTCGTGGGAATCAGTTCTCTGCTTTCCTCATAAGTGCCCCTGGGATCAAACTCAGATTGTTAGCCTTGGCAGCAAGCACCTTGACCTGCTGAACCACTCCCCTCACCCCTCACCCTTCGTCCCATTGTTTTGATATGGAGTCTATGTAGCTCTGACTGGCCTCACACTCACTATAAAACCTTGAACTCTTTGTCCTCCCTCACCATCTCCTAAATGCTGTGATTATAGGTTTATGTCACCACTACACCTGGCTTATGTGGTGGTGAGGATAGGACCCAGAACTTCCTTTATGTTAGATAAGCACTCTACCAAAGGAGTTATGTCCTCAGTTTCCTGACACTTAAAAAAAAATCTTTTAACTGCTAAAAAAGAATTATTATTTTTTAATTGTAAGCATGTTCTGGAGCCGTGGTTCTCAACATTTCTTAATGCTGCAACCCATGTTCCTCATGTTGTGGTAATAATACAGTTCCTCATGTTGTGGTGATCCCCAACCATAAAATCATTTTTGTTGCTACTTCATAAGTAATTTTGCTACTGTTATGTATCGTAATGTAAATCTCTGATGTGTTGTGGAGTACGCTTAAACACAACGTGAATCCAATGACTCAAACAGCAGATCAATGCAGATGAAAAACATTTATTGTAATTAAGCCACTACTGATCAATCATAGCCAAAGAACAGACTCAGAAGCTGAACTGCGACCAGAAGAGAAATTGTACAACATATTTATTTAAAGGACAAGACCACAACTCGAGGGGGACGGGGTAGGCTGTAGCATTACTCTACCATATTTTGACACAAGGGGCTGAGCAAGGGAGTTTTCACCAAACAGGTTAGGAGTAGGTTCCTGGACCTGGGAACATGAACTTAGTATGTATGACTCTGCCAGCAAGATGGAGTTGTTCTTGAGCTGTTTGAACTCAGACAACTGTTTCCCCATAATAGAAGCTGCTCAGCTCTTGGGAAGTCCCCAGCTTCCCTACGGCCTGGGAGCTTGAACTTAGTTTCTCCCTATGATTCAATGGAGTCTGAAAATGAAGTGGAAGTATTTAAAGTAAGTTTCTTTTGCTTGCTCTCAACATACTGCCTATCATATGTGATCTCCTGCGAAAAGGTCCTTTAACCCCCACCCAAAGGGATAGCAACCCACAACCTGAGAACTCCTGTCCTAGACTAATCTTTTCCCCCGAATCACCCTCACTTAATTTTGCCTTATATTTTATAAATTACCAGGCTTTTAGTATTTAATTAATTTATTTATTTAGTGTAGGAGTGCTGTCTGCATGTATACCTACTTACCAGAAGATGGCATCAGATCCCTCTATAGATGGTCCTGAGCCACCATATAGTGGCTGGGAATTGAACTCAGGAACTCTGAAAAAGCTCCCAGAGTTCTTAACAGCTCAGCCATTTCACCAACCCAAATTAGATGTTTTCTTTTTAACGAATTTATATACATTTACTTTGTGTGCATTGATGTTTTGCGTGCGTGCATGTCTGTGTGAGGGTGTCAGATCACGTGGAACTAGAGTTCTAGAGAGTTGTGAGCTGCCGTGTGGGTGCTGGGAACTGAACCTGGGCCCATCTGGACGAGCAGCCAGTGCTCTTAAGCCTGAGCATCTCTCTCTCCAACTAGTAGTTTTCTCATAACCTCAAAATGTTCTAAACTTTTGTACATGCTCTTATATAGTATATTAACACTGTGAATGTTATAAGCTTTTTAAGACTAGCCACAGGCTATGAATATATGGTACCCCTTTGAAGGTAAAAATTGAAGCAATGTTTTTAATACATATAGGTGTTTTGTCTGCGTACTACGAAGCCAGAAGAGGCCAGTTGATCCTCTGGAACTGAAGGTACAGATGGTGTGAACCCATGTGGATACTAGGGATTGAACCTGGGGCCTCTGAAAGAGGAGAAAGTAATCTTAATCATTTCTCCGGGCCCGAAGAGGAATTTGGGGAATAACACTTGTATGATGGTTTGCACACGGATGCATGCACATGTGAAAGCCAGAAGACACCCAGTGCTGTCTTCCTCCACTTTCCATTTTTAAATACAATCTCACTGAGCCATACTCTTACCATTTTGGCTGCTGGTTGGCTAGTGAGCTCTGGAATCTGCCTTTGCTGTCCAATGCTACAGTCATGGCCATCTATGCCCATGACCACCTTAAGTGGGTGCTGGGGATTTGAACTCAAGTCCCCATGCTTGCACATGACCCTTACCTACTGAACTATCTCCCTAGACCCTTGAAAGTGACTAATTTTTTCATGTTTGAATCACTATTAGATGTGGTGTTGGTGTCTCAGATCAAGCTACACACCATGTAGACAGTGACACCAACTTATTGTTGCCTTCCCCTTGCAGCCCAGAACCAGGGGAAAGCATGCGCTGCTCTTTAACTGCTTTATGGCATGGGGCTCTTGGAAATTAAGGGGAACCTTGCTTTCTCTTCTGAGCTGAAGGTTCTCTCTTTAGAATCCCACTCTGCCGTTTGTGGTATTACTATTTCTAACGAAGCTCTCACCTGCAGGACAGTCTAACACTTATCCTCTACCTTGAACCACCCCATTTTCTCATGTCAATCCTGATTTAAATCTTAACAAGTATATTTGGCACTTTAAAGTGCTTTTAAATTCTCATTGTGTTAGGCATGGTGGTGCAGATCTTCAATACCAGCACCCAAGAGGCAGGGCAAATCTCTTGAGTTTAGGGGTAGCCTGATCTATACAAAGTCCCAAGCCAGCCATATAGTGAGATTTCAAAAAAAAAAAAAAAACAAATTTTAGGGGATAGAGAGATGGCTCAGGGGTTAAGAGTACTGGCTGTTCTTCCAGAAGTCCTGAGCTCAATTCCCAACAGCCTCATGGTGGCTCACAATCATTTATAATGAGATCTGGTGCTCTCTTCTGATGTGTAGGCCTACAAGAAGGCAGAACACTATATATAATATATATATATATATATATATATACACACACACAGTAAATGAGTAAACCTTTAGAAAGTTAGATTTTATTCATCCATCTGTTTATGGGTGTTCATGTGATAGCTTCCCTAGAGGTCAGAGGGCAACTCATTAGAGTTGGGTCATGGGGCTTGGTGGCAGGTGTTTTTACCCAGAGTCCTTAGAGTGCTTTTCAATTTGCAAATACTATCTATTTCATTTCCTGTGTAACTTTAATGTACCCTGTAATTCTGAGAAGCACAAAACCAGGTGGTGGGCAACTATATGATCTCATCGATGAATCACAAACACACATGGAAAACAATGGTTTTAATAAATTGACAAAACAACAACACATATGAATTTAGGGAAAAAAATGAGGAACCTCTGGATGACATGAGCGATTTATATATACACTAAAATTTAATAGGACACTCCACACACTAAATAAATGTTTCTCAAACTTTTAAGTAACTACTGGTATTGTTTCTGACATTGAACCCCAGCATTTGAACTTGTAATTGGTTCCTTGCTGTGTTGTATTGGTTCAGAACAACGTTTAAAAAGCATCATGCTTTGCTCATACGGATAGCACACACACTAAAATTAGAATGAAAGCCAAGAGATGGCTTAGTGTTTAAAAGTGGAAACTGTCCTTGCAGAAGACCTAAGTTCAGTTCCCAGCACCCAAGCCAGGCAGCTCACTCTCACTTGTAATTCGCATTCCGGGTGATCCCATGCCTCCTGTCTCCAAGGACACATGCGCTCACACCTAACACAGGTATTGGGAAGTCAAGCTTGGGTCCTCTATGGGAGAAGTTTGCACTCTCAACTACTCCACCATCTCTCCAGATCCCTATTACGTTAACAAATGGTACTCTCAAAATGATGAGTTTTCTTAACATCTGTGAATAAATTAAAACCACCACAAAACAGGAAAAGCACCATTTAGCCTTATAGGAAAGAATGGTGCATAGCCTGCATCAGCAAGGCCTGTGTTTCTGTTCTAATATGTCCGTTCGTTGTTTTATGTCCGTTCGTTGTTTTATGTCCGTTCGTTGTTTTATGTCAAGTTTTCATCTTGAGCTATGTGACTCTTCTTCATTTTAGGCAGGATTTAGAATTCTTCCAGGATGTATGTAAGGCCGTTAAGCAATGTTGAGAAGTAATCTATGTCCCTCTTTTCCTCCTTAGATGTGCTAAGGACCTTGCACTCAGATGCCTTTTTCAACAGTTCCTCAAAAATCTCATTATGCATGTAAAAGAAGATGTATCCGCTGTTTAGCCTGTTCTCCTGAATGGAGGGATCTGAACTCTCGAACACTTGGACATCACTGTAAAGGAGCCAGGCTTGCTTTTGAAAGTCATACACATCACTTACGTAATGGCCTGAATTTGGGGAGCTCCCAAAGTGGCTGACCACACTGACGAGCCTGTAATTCTGAAGATCATCTCCCATCTCCCCATCTTTGGAATCATCAGAACCAAATGCAAAGGAATGTGGGTCATCTTCCTGCAATTCTGGAGACCTACTCAGGTCCTTCTCTGGGTCTTCCTGAGAACTAACACTTGCAAGGGATGCCGGTAGGAACAAACCCTTGATTCGACTTCCATGATTCTGGTAGAGTTTTGACAACTCAGTGTTAGTGCGGCCATCTGACTTTCCATATATGTTAATTTTCTCATAGTTCTTAAATTCTGGATTCTCTGGAACCTCTTGAAGACCCATCTCTGCAAGACCTGGATCTTGGATGCTCAGAGGCTCACAGAGCATAGGAAGGAAGCTGTATCCGTCACCCATCATTGAGTCAGTTGCTAGTGATGTCTTTTGTCTGAGTATCCGGTTTTCTGTCTTCACTAGTTCTGGCTCCAGCATGGAGCCACTTTCCAGGCCTCTCTGCTGCTGCTCCTCACTTGCATCTTCATCCTCATACATTATCTGGAAGCTTTGTATTTCAGCATCCACACTGGATCCAACCTGTAGAACCATGGGGTCACAGGATTCTGAAATCACCTTCTTAGATAACATTGACTGGTTGAAGATCCCAGGCATCATCCCTTGAGAGACATCTGGGGATGTATTAGCCAAGGGAAATGGTAGCTTCCTGTTTTCATGGCAGTGGGAAGATATATTTAAATACTTAGAAATCTCAACTGGCTGCTCACTCTTCACTGGCAACAAGTCAGTGGTAACTTGGTAGCGTTTCAGATGAACAATGAGGACCCTGGGGAGTCTCCTCAATGTGTACTTGAGAACAGAATTCTTGTTCTTACATTTCTCACAGTTATGCTCAATTTTTTCTGGTGTAAAGAAAAGATCAAAAGACTTTTGAATTGATAGAGGGTGTGTTTTTGTCCCATGGTGCAGGTCAATGGAGAGGTAATTACTCACTTCGGTTTTGATAGTAGCCTCACCACAGCCTTCACAGATGATGGAGCTATGCAGCTCAAATTCAAAATTAGCTCCAACGGGACAAACAAACCTTTTGGTGCCAGCAGACCCAGCACATGTGTTTCTCCTCTCAGTATCCCACATGGCATTTACTTTTTCCATGTTCAGTTTCAGCTGGTCTAAACACAGACTTAAAAACTCATGGGCATCGTTCTGTTCATTGCCCGAGAATGTGTCTGCAACTGTGGAAATGGACTTCTTTACACTGGTGAGTAACTCCCCCTTGATCTCTACATCCCGAATGTCTTTCAAGACAAGGAGCTGGCTTAAGGGCATGATAAGGTCATCGTAGGAGACTTTCTCCCATGGGATGCCTTGAGTGAGTAAGTCCTTTGCAAAGGTTGGAATCCCAAAGACAGATTGCAAAATGGAATTCATGTAACAAGTATTTCCCAAGTTTGGGAAGCCTTCACGTTTTAGTTGATTTAGGTAAGGGTCAGGAAGAGATTGGACTCCATTATGTGTTATGATCTCCAGTCCAAATATTGATACATCTCTGTCATCAGAGCATGTCGCGATTGGAAGGATAGTGCCATCCAGGTTAGCCCTTCCATAGGATTTGGAATTGAAAGCAGGTTCAAGTTTCCAATTGCTACGCTTTTCTTGTTCTCTTAAGGTCACAGCTTTCTCTGCTTTGCCGCCTCTGTTCCTGGAATAATATCGCCTGGATTTCTTTTTTTGGTCAGGAGTATTTTCTTTGGGAATGTCCTTGTTCACTTCTGCGCTGGAGGAGGATGGTTCTGTCTTCCTCTTTCTGCCTTGTTTTTCTCCTCTCTTTTGGCCGCCCGTGGTGTTTGACATAGAAAGTGGCATCTTGCGGGACAGTGGTGTCCCACTTTCTGGAGTGGTATTCAGGGATCCACAGGCTGCCTCCTGGTGCTCCCCGCAAAATGGATCACTGCTTTCAAGGTCATCCTGACTACTCATGGGCTCCATGGGTTGCTGGGACTCACATGGAGTAGACGAATCCAGGAATGACTTCAAATGTTCAACATCTGCAGAGGATAACTTGTCGATGAGTAAGGATGTGTCGTCTCTCAAAGTTAAATCCAGATGATACAGTCCCAGCTCACCACTAACCACTACGCCTGTAACATTATCACCCAGCTGAAACACCCTTCTCCTTTCTTCCAACTTGAAAGAAACCACCAGATTAACTTTCTGTTTTCTTTCTACTATTTCGATGACTGCTTCCTTCCACTGAGATGCCCTGGTGTGCTTGCTCCTGTTTGTGCTGCGGATCTGGACCAAACCATTTATCTTTAGGTGAGCCATTCTTTCTTCACAAAAAAGCATGCACAATCTAAAAACAAAACACAAAAACACAACACACATAGGCACTGTAACTCAAAATGCATCTATTATAATGTTGGGTGGGGGGCTGGTTAAACTCTTAACTGACCACCATCAGCTTTTAGTCTTCTCTTTATGCCTTAAGTAAAACACTATGGAAAAAAAAAACAAAAACTTACTATGGAAAAAATTTAATATTTGAATTTTGGTTTGTTACTTACAATTCATAAAAATTGGAGTTACTTATATCCTTTTACTAAAAATCAAGTGTGTGTGTGTGTGTGTGCATTTGAGCATGTGTGTGCATTTGTGATGTGTGTGCATTTGAGCATGTGTGTGCATTTGTGCGTGTGTGCATTTGTGCGTGTGTGTGCATTGCCCTCAGAATCCAGAAGAGGACACCAGCTCCCCTAGAACTAGAATTATAGGCAGTTATTAACTACTCAGTGTGGGGGGCTAGAAACTAAACTCCAGTCCTCTGTAAGATAGTGTGTGCTCTTTACCATTGAACCATCCCTTTAGCCTTAATTGTGCCCATTCTCTGGAGAACACGATTGGAGCTCTCCCCTGTTGCAAAGTTAATTGTGACCGTTAGTTCTATTTGTCACCTTGCCACAACCTATGATCACCTGGAAATAGAGTCTCATTGCATTTTTATCTAGATCAGGTTGGCCCAGGGAGATTGTCTTGTTTAATTACTGTGGAAAGACCCAGCTTGAAAGGGACTGTGGCACTACTCCCCAGTCTGGGGAACCAAACGAAGTTAAGAATAGAGACAGATAGCTGGGCATCAAGCTCCTACGCCTGCATTCATTCTCTACCTGTTAGCTGTGGCTATCACATGGCCAGCTGTTTCTAGTTCCCTACACCATCACTTCCCTGAAGTGACAGATGGTGTGACTGTGGACTAAAGTGGACCTTTCTCCCCTGAGTTTGTTTGCTTGTCAGTCAGAGTGCTTTATCATAGCAATAGAAATGATAACACCAAGTACCAGAAGTAAAATGCTGTGGCGTTGGGCTCCGGGGCTTCTGCTCTTTTCACTGGTGAGGCTGAGACAATGGAAGTTTCTGCCAACCTCTAGTCTCTCACGCAAATGAGACAGTCGCAATATGAGGTTGAGTCGCCAAAGTTGTAAGTGCTGGCTTTCTGATTGCAGATTCCAGACGCAGACCCAAGTCCTGCAGTGGTTACAATGGTAATAATCAAGGAGTGTAAAAGAGCAAACATATATTTGGACTGAAGATAAGGCTCACATTTAAGGCACTCAGTATGCAAAAGGGCCCATATTCATTCAATCCTCTCTCTCTCTCTCTCTCTCTCTCTCTCTCTCTCTCTCTCTCTCTCTCTCTCTCTCTCTCAACCATTGTGATTGTATCACTATAATTCCAGCACTTGAGATGCTAAACCAAGAAACAGACAGACGTGAGACAAGAATGGGATATGTGATGAGACGGGCATGGGGTGGGGGGCAGAGAAGGGATCAGGGAAAGAGAAAGGAAAGAGAGAAGGGAGTCAGTCTGAGGCTAACCAAGACTACTGGTGTTAGACTGGTGTCAAAAAACTAAACACAGCTGGCAAGATGGTCCAGTGAGTAAGGGGCTTGCTGCACAGCTGGCAAGATGGGTCCAGTGAGTAAGGGACTTGCCACCAAGCCTGACGACCTGAGTCTGATCCCTCGCACCTAGAGGTGGGATGAGAGAGCGACTCCTGCAGACTGTTCTCTCCCCTACACACTCACGCTATGATGTGTAAGATTGCAGCATATACAAATAAATATATATATTTAAAAAAAACTCCACAGGCAAGTCACCTGGAATCCTAGCACTTGGGAGGTAGCCCATCTCTGTGAGTTTGAGGCTAGCCTGGTCAACATAGAGTTCCAGGATAGACAGGGCTACATAGAAAGACCTTGACTCAAAAACAAAAGGATTAGGGTAAAAACAAAACAAAATAAAATAAAAACTGCATAAAACGAAACAAAATCCAGTGGAGCAGATACACCCAGAATTCTCCTTTATCCCCAGGAATCTGAAACAAAGCATGGAGATGTGTTTGCAAGGAGAGATGAGAGGTGTGATGAGGACAGTCTAATACCAAGTGAAAACTAGAAATACTAAACTTTAATTTCTAAAAAAAGAAAGCGAGAGATTTATTTACTTTTAGGCTGGCTGTGGTGACACATATGGCTTTAATTCCAGGATAGGAAGGATATGTGACTTGAAGCTAACCTGGTCTACATAGCCAGTTCCAGGAAAGCTACATAATAGACTTCAAAATTATTGCTATTTTTATTGCCTAGTGTATGGGTGTTTTGCCTGCTTGTATTGTCTGTGCACCACATGCCTGCAGTGCTCATACATACCAGAAGAGGACAGCAGATCCCTTGGAACTGCAGTCACAGAGGGTTGTGAGCCACCATTTAGGTGCTGGGACCTTAACAGCTGAGCCATTTCTCCAGCCCCTGAACTTAGAATTGGTAAAGGAAACTAACTAAAGACCCTAATATATAACACTAAAGGAACGTATTAAGGGACAGAGGGAAAGCCTTAAGATCCACAGATATAACAACTGATGATGTAAAAGTAGTTGTTTTTGCTTTGTTTTTTTGAGACAGGGTCTCACTGTGTAGCTCTGTCTGTCCTGGAACTCACTATAGACCAGGGTGGCTGTGAACACATAGAATCCTCCTGCCTCTGCCTCCCAAGTGCACTGCCACACCTGGGTTGCAAAAACAGACCCTCAAGATTAGCATAGCATACAAATGAAAGGCCTCAGAAGGGACCAGAATCTCTCTGCTTTGGCTTGAGGATTGCGATCAATCAGACCTTTGAGTAGAGAAGGTATAGCAGTTATCTCCAAAGAATGCCCAAAGCACCACCCCTCCACAGGCTAAGAAGGAGGCCACCTCTAAAACCGCTGTGGACATGGGTGGCAGGAGGTGACTTGGACTCAGACTTATGATAGCACAGCTAGCCTGGCAGGAATGGAATTATTCTTTTTTGTTGTTTATGTTTTATGTCTTCTGGTTTTTGAAACAGGATTTTTCTGCGTAACTCTGACCATCTTGGAACTTGCTCGGTAGACCAGGCTGGCCTCCAACTCAGAGATCCTCCTGCCTCTACCTCCCAAGGGCTGGGATTAAAAAAAAAAAAAAAAAAAAAAAAAAGGCATGCACCACATCCAGGCCGGGTAAAATATTGCGCCACTGCCCAGCTGAGATATTCTGAAGAGACACTTGAGTTCCTTCATTTTGTCTATCAGAGCGTTGAGACAACAGTTACCAAGAAATGGGACTTTCCCAAGAATTTTTTCCCCCTGCCCAGCATAGAATTATGTAGACCAAGTAGGTTGGCCTCAAACTCAGAGATCTGCCTGTCTCTGCACCAAGTGTGGTGGGATTAAAGAGACCTGTGGCAGAGCTGAGTCCCCTGTAAGAACATAAAGAGAGCTATATACAATGAAACCTCAAAACAAAAACAAAGACAAAAACAAACAAACCAACCTCACAGTGGACACGATCAAATACAGAATCATTGGGACTCAAAGGCAGTATACTTCTTAGAAGACTCAGCCTAACATCTTCCCTTCTGACACATAAAAGGCCAAATGGGTCTCTCACAGGACACACCATTCCATGCCCTTGGAAATCTCAAAAGATGTTTAGATGCTCTTTTTTGCTTTTGTTTGTTTCTTAAGACAGGGTTTTTCATGTGTGTGTGTGTGTGTGTGTGTTATAATACAAATATATACATTATATATAATATACATAATATATACATAAATATGTACAATACATATATATATTATATATATGTATATACACACATCAATATATATCGATGCTTTGATTTTCAAGACAGGGGTCATCTGTGCAGCTCTCACTGTCCTAAAACTCACTCTACTTTGAGGCTGGCCTCAAACTCAGCCCTGCCTGCCTGAGTGCTAGAATTAAAGGCATGAGCCTTTTTCTCTCAGTCCTATCTTACTTATCTTTCTTTGTGTTATCGAGGCAGAGTCTTGGTATGTCTCTCTGGCTAGCCAAGAACTCACCAGACCAACTGACTGACCTTGAACTGGAGGCAATCCTCCTATCTCTGCTTTCTTAGGGCTGGGATTTCAAGCAACTATTAGAATTCCAAAGCCTTTAGTGTCTTATTAACTTCAGCTTCCTTTTTCCTCCTTTTGTTATGAAGTGCAGGTTGACTCTCAAACCTAAGGACAGATGCTCCCATCCAAGCTCATGGGGGCATTTAGAACCCCAAAAAACACATTATAAGTAGGACTCTAAGAGAGAGAAATGGGTAGTAAATACATCTCCTCTCTTCAGTTCCGGACACTGTTCATGGGACGGTGCCACCCATAATTAAGACAGATGCGGTAGCTGTGGTAGGTCATCATGGGCTTACCCAAAGGCTGATTTATCTAGGTAGTTCCTCGGGAATGTCAGACTTGGCTCCCAGTTGACCCTAGAGTTTGAAATATTAATCATCTCAACCCCACCTCTTGTCAACTTGACACCCAAATGCATCACTTTGAAGCCATAATTGTCCTTCCCTTTGTCCTCATATGCTCATAGACACCTAACAACACAAAATGCATTCAATCTAATTTCAAAAGTCCTTGTAGCTTTTAACAATACCAACCCTGTCAAAAAGTCCAAGCTAGCAAGATAGCTCAGCAGGTGAAGACACTTGCCACCAAGCCTGAGAACCTGGGACTCCTGTTATACAGGGAGAGAACCAACTCCCGAAAGTTGTCCTCTTACTGCAACACCCATGTGTTTTAGACACACACACACACACACACACACACACTAAATAAATGTAACACGTCCAAAGTCCATGTCAGACACTGAGACTCAAGGCAGTCTGAGACTTAATTGGCAGCTCCTGTTAACAGTTACTTTTTTCTGGGTGGAGAGATGGCTCCGTGGTTGAGAGCACTGGCTGCTTTTTCAGAGGACCTGGGGTTCAGTTCCCATCCGGCATATGGAAGCTCACAACTTTCTGTAACACCTGTTCCAGAGGATCCAACACCCTCATATATACATGCAGGCAAAACATGACTGCTGAGGCAGAAAGAGCAAAAATTCCAAGCTGGGTGGATGAGAGAGGCAGGTGGAATCTGTTGAGGTCGAGGCCAGCCTGGTCTCCATTGTGAATGCAAGGACAGCCAGAACCAGATTTTAAAAAAAAGAAAAAACAAAAACAAAAAAACAAACAAAAAAACCAACCTTTTGTTTTTGCAGTGGTATTGAGTACAACAGGCTCACAGTTGAAACCGAGAAACAGAAAAGGATTCTGTGGCAGCCTATCCCCCACCCCAAAGAGACAGTCTAGACAGGAAGCCAACAAAGACTGTAGCTGGGATCCTGAGAAGTAGTTCTGGCAGGGGTGGGGGTGGGGAAGGACTCCGTTTTCTTTAAGGGCTGCCCATTGAAGTTTGACCATGACAAATTAGATGTGTCTTTGTGTTTTGTTGTTGTTTCTTTTCTTTTCTTTCTTTACAGGTGGTCACAGGTTGGGTGGGGGAGGGGTGGACCTGAGAGTGAGGCACAGGACACCCATAGCGACATAGAAAACCCGTCTTAAGAAGAAAAAAAAAGAGAGAGAGAGAATCAGTCCCTCGAGCCAGGTGTGGTGGTGCATGCTTTTAATTCCAGCACTCAGGTGGCAAGAAGCAGGAGGAGCTCTGTGAATTCAAGGCTGAGGGCTAGCCTGATCTACAAATCAAATTCCTTGACAGCCAAGGCTGTTACTCAGAGAAGACCTGCCTTGTCTCAAAAAAAAAAAAAAAAAAAAAAAAAGAAAGAAAGAAAGAAAGGGAGGGAGGGAGGGAGGGAGGGAAGATTCTTAGGTTTACCATGGTGGCATGTCCTTAATGTTGGTACTGTAGAGACAGATGAGCACAGATATTTATAAACAAGTTCCAGGCCAGCTAGGGCTACACAGTGAAACCCAATTTCAAAAACAAACACCTCAGGAGCTTTGGGTTCAGTCAGCAAAGTGCTTCTTTACCACGCACAAAGCCCTTGGTTTGATCCCCAGCCACTCATAAATGGGGCTTAGTGGTACACACCTGTAATTTCAGCTCTTAAGAAGTAGAGGCAGGAGGAACAGAATTTTAAATTAAGGTTATCCTCTGCTACACATTCAGGAGTTTGAGGTTGGAGTGCACACACAGGTCCCCGATCACGCCTCCAAAACATTCAGACTACAATTCAAAGGACTCAGGACATAGCTGTAAGAACTATCAAATTGTTTCAAATTCAAAAGCTTCTTAACAGCAGAAAGAACAACGATCAGATGGAAGAGACAGATGGAATGGAGGTGATTGGCAGCCATTCTTGACAGGAGCAATAAAAACATCCAGCTTATATAAAGACCTTAAAACCAACCAACCAACAACAACACCCAAAACAGAACAGAGTATCCAGTCACTGAGAGCACAAATGCATTCAACAAACAGTTAAAAAAAGAAACACAAGTTACTATTAAAATACACGATAAGTGCTTAACATCTACAGTCATCAAGAAAATAGCCGTCAGCCGGGCATGGTGGCACACACCTTTAATCCCAGCACTCGGGAGGCAGAGGCAGGCGGATTTCTGAGTTCGAGGTCAGCCTGGTCTACAAAATGAGTTCCAGGACAGCCAGGACTACACAGAGAAACCCTGTCTCGAAAAAACCAAAAAAGGAAAAAGAAAATGGCAGTCAGGAGCACAGAGGTAGCTGGTCATACATAGTCTTGAACCCTTTAATCCCAGCCCTCCAGAAACAAAAGCTGGTGAATCTCTCAGTGAGGCCAGCCTGGTCTACAGAGCAGGTTCCAGGACAGCTAGGGCTACACAGAGAAACCATATCTTAAAAAACAAAAACCAAAATCAAAGCAAACACACACATATATTACAAAATGTAAACAACAACAAAACCCAATAGGTAAATAGATAAAATAAGATGAAATTGAAAATAATATTAACTAGATAAAATGTAATACATATTAAAAAGAAAACTTACAAACAGAACTACCGTGTGACCCTACTATACCTCCTGGGTGCTTATCTGAAGGAGTCAATGTCAGGGAACAACATAGGGCCTGAACACCTATGGTTTTCACAGAACTATAGAAAACCAAGTTGTGGGATGAGCCCAGATGCCCACCTACAGGTGAACAGAAAGCTAAAACAGGTGAAGAGATAAATGAGCATGAATGTCCGTGAACACGACAGTTTTATCCAGCCAAAAAGAAGAACAAAATTACATTAGCAGGAAAATTTGGAATGGAACTCATTTTAAGCAAGCCCAGCCAGATTCCAAATGACAAGTATTTCATATTCTTTTTCATAGACAGAATTTACATTTTTTTAAAAGGGGCTTTGAAGTAGAAGGAAGACCCCTAAGGGAGAGGGAAGACCTTATTGGGATAGCAGATACATGTAAAAGTTTGTTTGCTTGTTTTTAAAGATTTATTTATTTTATGTATGAGTACACTGTTTCTGTGTTCCAACACACCAGAAGAAGGAGTTGGATTGAATTACAGATGGTTGTGAGCCACCATGTGGTTGCTGGGATTTGAACTCAGGACCTCTGGAAGAATAGTCAGTGCTCTTAACCACTGAGCCATCTCTCCAGCCCCAGGTTCGTGTTTTTTATTTGTTTGTTCGTTCATTCGTTTGTTTGTTGTTGTTGTTGTTGTTGTTTAATGAGAAAGGGTTTCTCTGTGTAGCCCTGGCTGTTCTTGAACTCACTCTGTAGACCAGGCTGGCCTTGAATTCAGAAATCCACCTGCTCGGATTAAAGGCATGTGCCACCACTGCCTCGCTCCCAGGTTTGTTTTTGTAAGGATCACATGAAGTTGAGAAAGAAAAGTAGTGGGAAGGATAGGGAAGAAACTGGAGGTGAGGGAAACCAGGTTGGATTTGATTGAACTATGCTCTATACATACATATATATGAGAGTCTCAAAACAATAAAAAGATAAATGGAGCAAAAATGATCAAGCTCATTATAAGCCTCTATGAATGTCATAATGACAGAGCATTCTGGGTCAGAAGTCTACAAAAGGAGCTAACTGCATGGCAGCCTCCCTCAACACTTTTAGGAATTGAATTTAGGATCTCTGCTCCCTCCTGTCAGCCTCCGGTCAGCCCTGCTGCTCGCTCCAGTCGGCCCTGCTCACTCGCTCAGTCCTTGCTCACTCAGGCCCAAAGGTTTTTTATTATTATAAATAAGTACATTGTAGCTGTCTTCAGACGTTCCAGAAGAGGGTGTCAGATCTCATTACCGGTGGTTGTGAGCAACCTTGTGGTTGTTGGGATTTGAACTCAGGACCTTCGGAAGAGCAGTCAGTGCTCTTACCTGCTGAGCCATCTAACCAGCCCGGTTTTTTGTTGTTGTTGTTGTTGTTTGTTTTTGTTTTTTGGGTTTGTTTGTTTGTTTGTTTGTTTGTTTGTTTTTCGAGACAGGGTTTCTCTGTATAGCCCTGGCTGTCCTGGAACTCACTTTGTAGACCAGGCTGGCCTCGAACTCAGAAATCTGCCTGTCTCTGCCTCCCGAGTGCTGGGATTAAAGGCATGCGCCAGCACGCCCGGCTCCCGTTTGTTTTTTGAGACACGATTTTTGTAACTTCCCTGGCTGTTCTGAAACTCACTGTGCAGTCCAGACTGGCCTCCTGACTTTGCCTCCTCCTGCAACACCCCCTCTCCCCCACCCCACCTCCACGTGCTGGGATTCAAAGCTTGGGCTACCTACCACTGCGTCCACCAAGAACCTGCTCTCATTAGGCCTTCTGATATCCTGTATATACACTTAGTAACACAACCTGAATGAAAGCGCTTTACTCACCCAAGTTTCTATTTAGGAATATCACGGCCGTAGAAGGCGGCTCACGGCGGCTCACGGTCCGGCTGCAGGCTCTTAACTAAAGGGTCAAGCACAAAATGTAGTTTAATTTAACCGGTCCTAAGAAAAGCCACACCCACTTCTTGATGCCATCCTCTCCTAGGAAAGGGGAGGAGAGAAAAATGGGGCGGGGTGGGCGGACCTGGGTGGTGATGGAGGTGAACCCCTTTTTCTTAGCACTTGAGAGGCAGAAATAGGCAGATTTCTATGAGTTCAAGGCCGAAGGAGGGAGAGGGAGGGGGAGGGGAAGGGGAGAGAGAGACGGAGACACACACACACAGAGAGAGAGAGACAGAGAGAGACAGAGACAGAGAGAGACAGAGAGATGTTAGACAGAGGGACAGAAACAGAGAGGGAGTTCCAGGACAGTCAGGACTACACAGAGAGATCCTGTCTCCAAAAACCAAAAAGCAAACCAAAACAAAAACAAAAAAAAAGAGGCTGGAGAGATGGCTCCGTGTTTAAGAGCATTTATTGCTCTTCCAGAGGACACCTCAGAAGATCCCAATGTTGGGGGCCCAGCACCTAGTTCATGGGGTTAGGGGTGTTTCACAATTGCCTTGGGAATCTGATTCCTTTTGATGCTCATATAGTCACATATATTGAAAATAAATCCAAGTTGGGTGTGGTGACCTATGCCTTTAATCCCATCACTCAGAAGGAAGAGGCAAGCTTGACAGGTAAGAGAGAAAAGAGGCAGACTACAGAGTGGGGAAAGACTTTCACCAAGTATGAATCCAATAGAATGCTAATATCTAAAATTAATAAGGAAAAAACACAGGTATCAAAAAAACCCAACCCAATTTTTAAAAATGGGGTACCGTTCTAAACAGAGATTTTTCATCATCTTTTTTTTTAAAAGACATTTATTTTTATTCATATGAGTACACTTAGCTGTCTTCAGACACACACCAGAAGAGGGCATCAATCCCATTTCAGAAGGTTGTGAGCCACCATGTGGTTGCTGAGAATTGAACTCAGGACCTCTGAAAGAGCAGCCAGTGCTCTTAACCACTGAGCCACCTCTCCAGCCCAACAAAGAATTTTCAAGAGAGGAATCTCAAATGGTTGAGAAACACTTAAAGAAATGTTCAACATCCTTAGCCATAAGGGAAATGCAAAATAATATAATAATAATAATAATAATAATTTTTAAAAAACAAAACAAAAAACCAGCTTTGAGATTCCATCTTGTACCTGTCAAAATGTCCAGGATTAATAACATAGGGACAACTCGTGTTGGCAAGGGCATGGAGCCAGGGAAATATTCCTTCACTGCTGGTGGCAGTTCAAACTTGTACAGCCACTGTGGACGTCAGTGTGTTGGTCCTCAGGAAAATAGGTATTGATCTACCTTAAGATCCAGTTCTACCGCTCCTGGGCATATACCCAAAAGATGCTCCACCATCCCACAAGGACATGTGCTCCACTGTGTTCATAGCAGTTTTGTTTGTAATAGCCAGAAAATATAAACAACCTAGATGTCACCCAACTGAAGAATGCATGAAGAAGATGTGGTTCATTTACACAACTGATTACGACTCAGCCATCAGGACTGAGGACATTATGAAATTTGCAGGCAAATGGTTGGAACTAGAAACATCATCCTGTATGAGGTAACCCAGACCCAAAAAGACAAAGATGGTATGTATTTGCTTATATATGAATATTAGCTGTTAAGTCAATGATAACCAAGCCATAATCTGTAGAGCCAAAATAGATAGACCTTATTAGGAAAGGGAAATAGAATAGATAGATATGAATGAGGCAGGGGATGGAAGGATTAAGGGGGAAGAAGAAGGGAGAAGGAGTTGTTTGAAGGAATATGGGGAGACAGAGCCCCAAATGGCCATCTCTTACCACTCAACGCAGCTTGAGTATTGCATCTAATTGAGTTGTTGTCCATGGGAATCCCCAAACAACCAGGCTGTTGCCAAGACTCTATAGGTTGCTCTCTACAAACTAGCAGCAACTCCCCATTACTGAAGACAATACATACACAACTCACCCAACGTGGAGAGGTTGAGCTAGTGCCTACATAGAGCCTTCCACCTAGTAGCTTTGACCCAGGAAGATACACTGAACACTATCAAAAGAGAAACATAAACCCCAACCCAACCACAAAACCTTTGACCTAAAATCCATCTTGCCTGAAAAATATGCCAGGACAATGATGGCACAAGGTTTGTGGGAGCCACCAACCAATAACTGATTTGACTTAAGGTCCACTGCATAAGATGGAGCCTATACCTCCAAGACTGCTTGGGTGACTAAGAACCAGAGACTGAGATAACCCAGGGACCTAGGGTGAAACCAAATATTACTGTTCTAAAAACAAGGGGGAAATGTGGTGATAAAAGTATTCCTAATGACATTCTGCTATACTTATAGATCGGTGCCTTACTCAGCCATCATCAGAGAAGCCTCCAGCAGCAGATGGGAACCCCTGCCCACTGAGGCATGTCTATTGGTGTTCTTCATCTCATATTTGGTGAGATCAGATGGATGGGTGTAGCATCTGACATTAGTAGACACAACCTCACAGCAGACTCCCTGATCTGATCCTAGGCTCTCTCAAACTTTCTGCCCCTTCTTCCAAAATGTTCCCCGAGCCTTCGTTTGTCACAGATGTTCCAGATTGTTCTGAGAGTTGTGGTGTGTTGAGTGGGATGTTTCCCATTACCACCCTGAATTTGAGTACTCGGGTTCGAGTAGGTAGCCCTGTTTGGGGAGGCAAGGCCTTCTGGGAGTGAATGTACCATTTGGGGTGGGCTTTGAGGTTTCAAAAGTCATGTGCTAGTTCCGGTGGGCTCTTTATGCTTACTGTTTAAACTTCGAACTGTGAGCTCTCAGCTGCTATTCCAGTCATCTGCTACCTGCTGCATCTGCTCCACCATCACTGATTCCTATCCCTAGGGGATTGTAAGGGTATTAGGAAAACAGATCCCTTCTTCTGCAAGTTGCCTCTGTCTATCATGGTGTTTGACCTCAGCAATAGAGAATAAATACAACAATGGTCCTTTTACATCCTTGCTTATACTGTAGAATAAGCCCATAGACCTGCTGAAGCCAATGACATGGCTCAGTATGTCAGTGTTCTTGCTGACAAGTCTGACACCCTGAGTTCAATCCCTAGGATGCATACGTGTACCTGGTGTCTATACTGTGTCAGGACTCAACCTGCAAGTTTTCATCCGACTTCCACATGTACACAGTTGCAGGAACACACACACACAGAGAGAAGAAAAAAAAAACCATAGTATAGCAAATACATAAACCAGTAACCTAATGTTTACTATCATTGGTGAGCATCACGCAACAGGGCTGGAGACATGTCTCAGTGGCTAAGAGCTGCTCTTCCAGAGGATCTGATGGCCTCATGGAACCCACACACTTGTGACATGCTCTGACAGGAGCAAGTAAGTGAAAAATAATAAATAAATAAATAAATAAATAAATAAATAAATAAATAAATCTTTTGGTTGGTTGGTTGGTTGGTTGGTTGGTTGGTTTTGGTTTTTGGCTTTTGGTTTTTCGAGACAGGATTTCTCTGTGTAGCCCTGGCTGTCCTGGAACTCACTTTGTAGACCAGGTTGGCCTTGAACTCAGAAATCTGCCTGCTTCTGCCTCCCAAGGGCTGGGATTAAAGGAGTGTGCCACCACCGCCCAGCTGTAAAAATAAATCTTAAAACACGTACTGTGTGTTATACATGATCCTCTGTGATGAATAATTGGCAGCATAGTTTGTTTATACCAGATTCACCAATAATGGGCAATTAACCCTCTGCTGAATGCCAAACACCATGCTGGTCACCATCACATAAGATAATAACGGCCCTTCCGGTCCGAGCAGCACCGGGGTAGCTAGGGTGCAGAGTCAGCTGACACCCACCAGCTACCCACAACACCCGCCACGGGATCTTAAGACTTCTGAGGATAGGGATCTGCCCGCGCAGCAGCGCTTTGCCTGAGCATCAGCAGCAGACATCTCCGTTCCGGGACCCCACTGAGTGTATCCTGCACAGGCAGCTGGCCATTTTCCCGGCCAAAGGATAGGGACCTGCCCGGCGTGGGAGCGAGCGCTTTGCCTGAGCATCGGCAGCAGACATCTTGGTTCCAGGACCCTGCCGAGTGTATCCTGCACAGACATCTTGGTTCCAGGACCCCGCCGAGTGTATCCTGCACAGCTCCAGAGAATACCAGATGGCGAAAGGCAAACGTAAGAATCCTACTAACAGAAATCAAGACCACTCACCATCATCAGAACGCAGCACTCTCACCCCACCTAGTCCTGGGCACCCCAACACAACCGAAGAGCTAGACCCGGATTTAAAAGCATATCTCATGATGATGGTAGAGGACATCAAGAAGAACTTTAGTAACTCACTTAAAAAAATACAGGAGAACACTGCTAAAGAGTTACAAGTCCTTAAAGAAAAACAGGAAAACACAACCAAACAGGTAGAAGTCCTTAAAGAAAAACAGGAAAACACATCCAAACAGGTGATGGAAATGAACAAAACCATACTAGACATAAAAAGGGAAGTAGACACAATAAAGAAAACCCAAAGTGAGGCAACGCTGGAGATAGAAACCCTAGGAAAGAAATCTGGAACCATAGATGCGAGCATCAGCAACAGAATACAAGAGATAGAAGAGAGAATCTCAGGTGCAGAAGATTCCATAGAGAACATCGACACAACAGTCAAAGAAAATACAAAATGCAGAAGGATCCTAACTCAAAACATCCAGGAAATACAGGACACAATGAGAAGACCAAACCTACGGATGATAGGAGTTGATGAGAATGAAGATTTTCAACTTAAAGGGCCAGCAAATATATTCAACAAAATTATAGAAGAAAACTTCCCAAACCTAAAGAAAGAAATGCCCATGAACATACAGGAAGCCTACAGAACTACAAATAGACTGGACCAGAAAAGAAATTCCTCCCGACACATAATAATCAGAACAACTAATGCACTAAATAAAGATAGAATATTAAAAGCAGTAAGGGAGAAAGGTCAAGTAACATATAAAGGCAGGCCTATCAGAATTACACCAGACTTTTCACCAGAGACGATGAAAGCCAGAAGAGCCTGGACAGATGTTATACAGACACTAAGAGAACACAAATGCCAGCCCAGGCCAAACTCTCAATTACCATAGATGGAGAAACCAAAGAATTTCACGACAAAACCAAATTTACACATTATCTTTCCATGAATCCAGCCCTTCAAAGGATAATAACAGAAAAAAAACAATACAAGGACAGAAATCAAGCCCTAGAAAAAGCAAGAAAGTAATCCCTCAACAAACCAAAAAGAAGACAGCCACAAGAACAGAATGCCAACTCTAACAACAAAAATAAAAGGAAGAAACATTTACATTTTCCTTAATATCTCTTAATATCAATGGACTCAATTCCCCAATAAAAAGACATAGACTAACAGACTGGCTACACAAACAGGACCCAACATTCTGCTGCTTACAGGAAACCCATCTCAGGGAAAAAAAAGACACTACCTCAGAGTGAAAGGCTGGAAAACAATTTTCCAAGCAAACGGTCTGAAGAAACAAGCTGGAGTAGCCATTCTAATATCTAATAAAATCGACTTCCAACCCAAAGTTATCAAAAAAGACAAGGAGGGACACTTCATATTCATCAAAGGTAAAATCCTCCAAGAGGAACTCTCAATTCTGAATATCTACGCTCCAAATGCAAGGGCAGCCACATTCATTAAAGACACTTTAGTAAAGCTCAAAGCACACATTGCACCTCACACAATAATAGTGGGAGACTTCAACACACCACTTTCATCAATGGACAGATCGTGGAAACAGAAACTAAACAGGGACACAGTGAACCTAACAGAAGTTATGAAACAAATGGACTTAACAGATATCTACAGAACATTTTATTCTAAAACAAAAGGATTTACCTTCTTCTCAGCACCTCACGGGACCTTCTCCAAAATTGACAATATAATTGGTCACAAAACAGGCCTCAAGAGATACAAAAATATTGAAATTGTCCCATGCATCCTATCAGACCACCATGGACTAAGTAAGGCTGATCTTCAATAACAACATGAATAATGGAAAGCCAACATTCACGTGGAAACTGAACAACACTCTTCTCAATGACACCTTGGTCAAGGAAGGAATAAAGAAAGAAATTAAAGACTTTTTAGAGTTTAATGAAAATGAAGCCACAACATACCCAAACCTATGGGACACAAAGAAAGCATTTCTAAGAGGGAAACTCATAGCTCTGAGTGCCTCCAAAAAGAAACTGGAAAGAGCACACACTAGCAGCTTGACAACACATCTAAAAGCTCTAGAAAGAAAGGAAAAAAATTCACCCAAGAGGAGTAAACTGCAGGAAATAATCAAACTCCGGGGTGAAATCAACCAAGTGGAAACAAGAAGAACTATTCAAAGAATTAACCAAACGAGGAGTTGGTTCTTTGAGAAAATCAACAAGATAGATAAACCCTTAGCTAGACTCACTAGAGGGCACAGGGACGACATCCTAATTAACAAAATCAGAAATAAAAAGGGAGACATAACAACAGATCCTGAAGAAATCCAAAACACCATCAGATCCTTCTACAAAAGGCTATACTCAACAAAACTGGAAAACCTGGACAAAATGGACAAATTTCTAGACAGATACCAGGTACCAAAGTTAAATCAGGATCAAATTAACGATCTAAACAGTCCCATATCCCCTAAAGAAATAGAAGCAGTCATTAATAGTCTCCCAGCCAAAAAAAAGTCCAGGACCAGATGGGTTTAGTGCAGAGTTCTACCAGACCTTCAAAGAAGATCTAATTCCAGTTCTGCACAAACTATTCCACAAAACAGAAGTAGAAGGAACTCTACCCAACTCATTTTATGAAGCCACAATTACTCTGATACCTAAACCACAGAAAGATCCAACAAAGATAGAGAACTTCAGACCAAGTTCCCTTATGAATATAGATGCAAAAATCCTCAATAAAATTCTCGCTAACCGAATCCAAGAACACATTAAAGCAATCATCCATCCTGACCAAGTAGGTTTTAATCCAGGGATGCAGGGATGGTTTAATATACGAAAATCCATCAATGTAATCCATTATATAAACAAACTCAAAGACAAAAACCGCATGATCATCTCGTTAGATGCGGAAAAAGCATTCGACAAGATCCAACACCCATTCATGATAAAACTCTTGGAAAGATCAGAAATTCAAGGCCCATACCTAAGCATGATAAAAGCAATCTACAGCAAACCAGTAGCCAACATCAAAGTAAATGGTGAGAAGCTTGAAGCAATCCCACTAAAACCAGGGACTAGACAAGGCTGTCCACTCTCTCCATACCTATTCAACATTGTACTTGAAGTCGTAGCCAGAGCAATTCGACAACAAAAGGAGATCAAGGGGATACAAATTGGAAAAGAGGAAGTCAAAATATCACTTTTTGCAGATGATATGATAGTATATATAAGTGACCCAAAAAATTCCACCAGAGAACTCCTAAAACTGATAAACAGCTTCGGTGAAGTAGCTGGATATAAAATTAACTCAAACAAGTCAATGGCCTTTCTCTACACAAAGAATAAACAGGCTGAGAAAGAAATTAGGGAAACAACACCCTTCTCAATAGTCACAAATAATATAAAATATCTTGGTGTGACTCTAACTAAGGAAGTGAGAGATCTGTATGATAAGAACTTCATGTCTCTGAAGAAAGAAATTAAAGGAGATCTCAGAAGATGGAAAGATCTCCCATGCTCATGGATTGGCAGGATCAACATTGTAAAAATGGCTATCTTGCCAAAAGCAATCTACAGATTCAAAGCAATTCCCATCATAATTCCAACTCAATTCTTCAGCGAATTAGAAAGAGCAATCTGCAAATTCATCTGGAATAACAAAAAACCTTCTCAATCAATAGCAAAAACTCTTCTCAAGGATAAAAGAACCTCTGGTGGAATCACCATGCCTGACCTAAAGCTTTACTACAGAGCAATTGTGATAAAAAACTGCATGGTACTGGTATAGTGACAGACAAGTAGACCAATGGAATAGAATTGAAGACCCAGAAATGAACCCACACATCTATGGCCACTTGATCTTCGACAAGGGAGCTAAAACCATCCAGTGGAAGAAAGACAGCATTTTCAACAAATGCTGCTGGCACAACTGGTTGTTATCATGTAGAAGAATGCTAATCGATCCATTCCTATCTCCTTGTACTAAGGTCAAATCTAAGTGGATCAAGGAACTTCACATAAAACCAGAGACACTGAAACTTATAGAGGAGAGAGTGGGGAAAAGCCTCGAAGATATGGGCACAGGGGAAAAATTCCTGAATAGAACAGCAATGGCTTGCGCTGTAAGATCGAGAATTGACAAATGGGACCTCATGAAACTGCAAAGCTTCTGCAAGGCAAAAGATACTGTCAATAAGACAAAAAGACCACCAACAGATTGGGAAAGGATCTTTACCTATCCTAAACCAGATAGGGGACTAATATCCAATATATATAAAGAACTGAAGAGGTTGGACTCCAGAAAATCAAATAACCCCATTAAAAAATGGGGCTCAGAATTGAACAAAGAATTCTCACCTGAGGAATACCGAATGGCAGAGAAGCACCTGAAAAAATGTTCAACATCCTTAATTATCAGGGAAATGCAAATCAAAACAACCCTGAGATTCCACCTCACACCAGTCAGAATGGCTAAGATCAAAAATTCAGGTGACAGCAGATGCTGGCGTGGATGTGGAGAAAGAGGAACACTCCTCCATTTTTGGTGGGATTGCAAGCTTGTACAACCACTCTGGAAATCAGTCTGGCGGTTCCTTAGAAAATTGGACATAGTACTACCGGAGGATCCAGCAATACCTCTTCTGGGCATATATCCAGAAGATGCCCCAACCGGTATGAAGGACACATGCTCCACTGTGTTCATAGCAGCCTTCTTTATAATAGCCAGAAGCTGGAAAGAACCCAGATGCCCCTCAACAGAGGAACGGATACAGAAAATGTGGTACATTTACACAATGGAGTACTACTCAACTATTAAAAAGAATGAATTTATGAAATTCCTAGGCAAATGGATGGACCTGGAGGGCATCATCCTGAGGGAGGTAACACAATCACAAAGGAACTCACACAATATGTACTCACTGATAAGTGGATATTAGCCCAAAACTTAGGATACCCAAGATATAAGATACAATTTGCCAAGTGCATGAAACTCTAGAAGAATGAAGACCAAAAAGTGTGGACACTGTGCCCCTTCTTAGAATTGGGAACAAAACACCCATGGAAGGAGTTACAGAGACAAAGTTTGGAGCTGTGACAAAAGGATGGACCATCTAGAGACTGCCATATCTAGGGATCCACCCCATAATCAGCTTCCAAACGCTGACACCATTGCATACACTAGCAAGATTTCGCTGAAAGGACCCAGATATAGCTGTCTCTTGAGAGACTATGCCGGGGCCTAGCAAACACAGAAGTGGATGCTCACAGTCAGCTATTGGATGGATCACAGGGCTCCCAATGGAGGAGCTAGAGAAAGTACCCAAGGAGCTAAAGGGGTCTGCAACCCTATAGGTGGAACAACATTATGAACTAACCAGTACCCCGGAGCTCTTGTCTCTAGCTGCATATGTATCAAAAGATGGCCTAGTCGGCCATCACTGGAAAGAGAGGCCCATTGGACTTGCAAACTTTATATGCCCCAGTACAGGGGAACGCCAGGGCCAAAAAAATGGGAGTGGGTGGGGAGGGGGGGAGGGTATGGGGGACTTTTGGGATAGCATTGGAAATGTAATTGAGGAAAATACATAATAAATTAAGAAAAAAAAGTTAATAACGGAGCTGAAAGCTTTCCATCCCTGACTGAAACATCCTTACTCAGTGTTTGCCTATCTAAAACGTTCTTTTACACAAAGTCAAGAAATGCGGGTAAAAATGTAGCTCATGGGTAGAGCACCTGCTCAGCGCGCACACGGTCCTGGGAGGCATTCCCAGCACCACAGAAACAACCACGCCACACAGCCTTTAGTCCCAGCACTCGGGAGGCAGAGGCAAGATGATCTCTGGGAGGGAGGTTAAGGCCAGTCTAGTGCACACCGTAGTCCAAGTCAGCTAAGCCTACGTGATAGTCAGACCCTGTCTCAAACAAGAGCAGCAGCAACCACCACCAAAACAAAACGGCAGCAGAGGTTGGTATTCAGGTAAAAATAAAAGATAAAAGTGCATGAGAAAGCCTCTAAGAAAGCATATTTTAAGTCTTTTCACACACAAATAGGTATATGGGGCGATGCCTATGAAAACAGCTTAATTTTTTTTTTTTTTTTTTTTTGGTTTTTCGAGACAGGGTTTCTCTGTATATCTCTGTATAGCCCTGGCTGTCCTGGAACTCACTTTGTAGACCAGGCTGGCCTGGAACTCAGAAATCCACCCGCCTCTGCCTCCCGAGTACTGGGATTAAAGGTGTGTGCCACCACACCCGGCTTAATGTAGCAATTCTAACAAGTATCGCTACAATATATATTCACTGAATTTTCTTAGATTGATTTATTTTATGTGTGTGAGTGTTTTGCCTGCATGGAGGTATGTGCACCATGGGAAGAGGGTATTTAACCGCTGGGATGGAAGTATGGATGGTTGTGAGCTGCTGCGTGGGTACTGGAAACTGAACCTGGAACCATCTATATGAGCAACATGTTGCTCTTAACCACTGACACATCTCTCTTGCCTCCTAGATTCTTTGTTGTTGTTCTTTTATTTGGTTTGGTTTGGTTTTTCAAAACAGGGTTTCTCTGTGTAGCCCTGACTATCCTGGAACTCCCTGTGTAGACCAGGCTTGCCTGGAACTCAGAGATCTGCCTGCCTCTGTTAAAGGCGTGCGGCACCCCATTGTCCAGCTCTAGATTCATTTTTTGACTTGTCAGCCAGTAAGCAAAATGATAGATCTGGGGATATATCCCAGTTGCTTAACTTGCAGGGAGCCCTGCACTCGCTACCTAGCAGCGCATAAAACTGGACACCATGAAGCATGCCTATTACTTTGCAAGTGGAGGATCAGGACTTCAAGATCACCTCAGGCTAAGACGCAGTAAATTCAGGGTTAGCCTGTGCCACATAAGACCCTGCCTCAAAATGAAACAAGCCATAAAAGAGAAACATACATCACATGTATGTACATACGTGTACACACACGCGCGCGCGCGCGCGCGCCATGCTGGGGGGGGGGTGCCTTTTTTTTGGTTCGGTGTCTACCGCCATCTGGTGGCAGCAAGTAGCAATTGCTACAGAAATTCACAGGCTCAGTTAAGACCAAGCCTTCAGGAATGCAGGTATTTGGAGGCATTTGGAGACATCAGTGACTCAGAAAAAGCACATATCTGCGTGGCCTTAGCTCCACTCACTATGTAGTGGTCTTTCTTACTTCTCTTAATTGAATCTCCACGTGTATATGTATGTAGATACATTGCAGAATTGTAAAAGTTCAAGTTAAAGGTAAGTATACTTGGGTTGTTCACGCTGTATTCTGATTCTTGTATTTTTTTTTCTTCCATTTTTTTTCTTCCAGCCTTTCTGACTTAAAATGGAAACGTATTTTGACAGGCTTATCTGATTAAATCTATTGTCTCAGAAATCCCCTTTTATGTTTTTAAAGATTTATTTATTTTTATTTTATGTGTATAGGTGCTGTGCCTGCTTGTTCTATGAATCACTTTGGTGCAGTGTCCTCCCTTGGAGGGAGGCTAGAGGAGGGCATAGAATCCCCTGGAACTCTATGGGTACTTGGAATTGAGCCTGGGTCCTCCACAAGGTCTGTAAGTTCTGTTTTAATCTCTCTCTCTCTCTCTCTCTCTCTCTCTCTCTCTCTCTCTCTCTCTCTCTCTCTCTCTCTCTCTCTGAAGCAAGGTTTCTCAATGTAGTCTTAGCTATCCTGGTACTCACTATGTAGACCAGGCTGGCCTGGAACTCACAGATCCTCTTGCTCCTGTCTCAGGAGTGCTGGGATGAAAGGTGTATGTCACCATGCCCAGCCAGTAAGTTACTGAACTATCTCTGCTTAGAGAGATGGGGTGGGAGGGGGAGGTTCTGGGGAAGTGGGAGAGGAGAAACATACAAACATCCATTGACAGTTCACTGCTTTGCAGGCAACAGAACTTCCTGTATCCCAGAGGCAGCCACTGCCTTATACCCTTCCTACCCACCACTAATCTGCTAAACTCCAAATCCGTAGCAGCCTCAAGGAAGGGTGGGACAATGCGATTATCTTCCTGACTACTGCTTTAGACTCTATTTAGTCCCTGAATTAACCTCCTTAGCCCTCCCCCCTCTAAGCTTGGATACCTCTTCTTCTTTTTTTCTTTTTAATTTCCTTTCTTTTTTTCTTTTATTCTTCTCTCAGACATTATATCCTGGCCACAGTTTCTCCTCCCAGATCCACTCTTCCTGTTTACCTTCAAAAACAAACAACAAAAGCAAAACTGAGGGAACATGGCATACCAAGTTGCAATTAAACTACGCACAAAGCCTCCTATCAGGGCTGAATGAAGCTGGACTACGCAAGCCAGTGGGAGGAAAAGGGTCCCAAGAGCAGGCAAAAGAGTCAGAGTCACCCCTGACTCCCATCTTCAAGCGTTCCGCAAGAACACCAAGCTACACGACCATAACATATATGTAGAGGGCCCAGTGCAGACCCATAGAGGTTGTTTGACTGCCACGTCAGTCTCTGTAGCCCCTATGAACCTTGATTAGTTGATTCTTAAAAACAAAACAAAACTTTCTTTATTTTATTTTAATTTTATGTGTATGAGTATTTGCGTGCATATATGTATGTGTGCCTGGTACTTGAGGCCAGGTGGTGGTGGGGGGCGGGGGGTCTCATGTGTAGCCCTGGAAGTCGCTATTACTTAGATCAAGATGGCCTCAAATGTACAGAAATCCACCTGGTCCTGAGTGTGGAGATTAAAGGCATGTGCCACCATACCAGACAGCTACAGCCTTCCAAATGAAGAAACTCACGTCTACAGGTCATTGTTGGATCCCTATCCCAGTCTCTCCCATGGTGAGCGGACGACATTAACAAAGGATATTTCTCCTCAAATCCTCCTCTCAGCACATCTGTCTGTAGACCCTGGAATGTATTTAAAATGAGAATCTGGTGCTACTTCTGGGGCTGAGGAGGGAGCTGGGCCAAGTCAGCAGGTGTTAGGGGAGATGTCTCAGGCTGAGTTTGGGGTCAGGTTAAGACATCTCCCAAGAGGCACTGTGTAACCAGACCATTGAGAGATGGATGGCTACTGAAAGGAAAAGCATCATCTCGGGACCCCCAAGACCAAGTTCTAAGCACAAAGGAGCAGGGAAGTAAGAGAGACACAGGAGGCAGAGGATGGGGAAGAAGGGAGAGGTTATAGGGATATTTGTCCCAAAGGACAATGGAACAAAGGACTGCCTCTGAAGGAAACAGACGTGGCACCGAGGAGCATGACAGTTTATAAAGGTAAAGGGGAAACCCTGTGCTAGGATGAGGTGTTTAATTTTAATTGGGCATGTTTATTAGGTGAGCCAAAGGGGGCTTTTGACTGCTGGACTTTAATACTTTGATAGCTGGACCTTGGTAGTCAGACTAGGGAGGAGCAAGTGGCCAAATAAGGGACTAGACCTTGGAGGCTAGCTTTAGGAATGTAGTCTAAGGGGTTTTAGCAAGGCAGAGGGAATGGAGGAGAAGGGCAAGGCTTGCCAGAGCTGCACTCACCACACTGGCCAGAGCCCCTTCAAACTGTCTGCACTCCCCCAGCTGCCCAAATCCTGTGTTGTCAGAATTAGGATTAGGCCCACATCCAGCATGCTGGCGACCCAAGAGATCAGAAGACAGAAGTACACAGAGGAATGACTTCGGGAGAGCAGTGCGTGTGTCTAGCCTCTGAGCCGAGCCACTGCCATCATGGGGAGTTCAGCAGCCACCACCATGCAAAAGGGGCCCCCTTGACAGTTTTTCTTCTTCTCATTGGAGGGGTGGGAAGCATCACAGGACTCTCTCCAGAGTATATGTGACCTAAGGGAGGGGCTGGAACACATAGGACCTTCGTCTCTGCATCCACGTCCCTATGGACAACCCTCACCTATGCTCTGCAAGCAAGCAAGCCCAATAAACTTCGGTGATATGTTATCTTGGTTTGTCATTGGGACCTTTGGAGTACTGGTTGACATTGTTTATGTCTAATAGCTCTGCAGTGGTGGCCTTAAAACCCAGTACTTGAGAGGTAGAGACAGGCAAATCTCTGAGTTCAAGGCCAGCCTAGTCTACAGAGTGAATTCCAGGACAGCCAGGTCTACACAGAGAAACCCTGTATTGAAAATACAAAACAAGGCATTGTTTATGTTTAAACCTGGGAAGGAGAGGAATTTTTAAAAAGGTATGGGTGTATACTGTACCCAGGGAACTTCTTTGATGTTTTGTTTTGAGACCGGGTCTCATTTAGTCTGAGCTAGGCTGCCCTCAAACTCACTGTAGCTGAGGATGACCTTGGCTCTCTCTGTCTCTCTCTGTCTCTGTCTCTCTTCTCCCCCCCTCTCCCTCCCTCCCTCCCTCCCTCCCTCCCTTCCTTCTTTTCTTTTCTTTCTTTCTTTTCTTCCTTCCCCAGGATTGGATTAGGCCTTGTTGGGAATTGAACCCAGGGCTTTGCACTTTTTAGGCACGCAATCTATCAAATGATCCACATTCCCAGCTTATTTGACTTTTTAGAGAGGTTCTCATGTAACATAGGCTTCCCTAGAACCTGCTACACAGACCCGTCCTCAGTGCTGGGACTTCTGCGTTCATCGAATTTTTGGAACATTCTAGAGCCTTAAGGCCGTTCATCAGTAACTGCAGTCATCGGCCAGCAGGTGGCGCACATAGGATATTGATGAAAACAGTTTGAGCATGACTAGGGAAATCGGGCCTCTTAAGATGTTGCTGCAGTTGCTCTAAAATATTTCAAAGCATTTACCCTACAGGGACAAGGATAGATGAGCTTCGAGAAGGAGGCAGCCGGGGAGCAGACTGCACTTACCTATCAAGTGTCAGGAGGCCAGCACAGCAGCAGGGCTGGAGAGCAAGGGCGTGAGGATTTGAGTTTATACTCTGGCTGCATCTCACACCGGCCTGTGTGTCATTGGGTGGAGGTTTTTTTTGGCTTCTGGGCTCCCATTTCTTCTTTTGCATGTTCTTTCGGACAGTGTAACAATTCAATTTAATGGTAATGTTACTTGGAAGTCACTAGGACAGATCTTAAATGTTCTCACCATGGAGAGGGGATGGTTTGTCAATAGTTTGATTGACACATATATCAGAGCATCCATGTTGTGTACTGTAAATATATATAATTCTTATAGTTCAACTTCACTTAAGAGTTGGAAGGAGGAATTTGAGGCCATCCTTAGCTACTTGTGGAATTCCAAACCAGCTTATCCCCGTAGCTAGATGTGGCGGCATGCCCATTTATGCCTAGTAATGAGAAAGCAGAGGCAGGTAGGTCTCTTTGAGTTCAAGGTCAGCCTGATTTACGTAATGGATTCAAGGCTAGCTAGGATTAGGTGGTAAGACCTTGTCTCAAAACAAAGCAAAAATCCAACCAAACCAAAAAAATAAAAAATAAAATAAAATCAAGCTATATGAGACCTTACCTCAAAAATGAAAATGAATCTAGAATGCAGCTTGTGGCTGCAGCACTTTCCTCTAAGCACAGGTTCTATGCTCAACTCCCAGTACTTGGGAAACAAAACCTAAGAATTAAAAAAGAACAAAAAACAAAAAACAAAAAAAACAAAAAAGTTCATTGAGTTTCTCCAATTCGGGCAATCCTGCCAAATACTGTGGATTTCAAACCCCATCTTCTAAGACTTTGTGTTCGAATGGCGAGCAAACTGCAGAGCAGAGATCAGGTGTGGATATTGGTACCAAACACTAAAGAAGTCTGCTCTGTGCCAAAGACACCGGGGCGACTCCCATGAAGATACAAGGTTGTTGGAAGAAGAAAGAAGCCACAAAATAGCTAACTGTGGGAGTACATCAGGAAAAAACAAACAAACAAACAGACAGACAAAACAAAGAGTTACAATTTGTGTGAACTGATCTGGAGAAGGTGTTTTGTTTTGTTTTGTTTTGTTTTGTTTTGTTTTGTTTTGTTTTGTTTCTGTGTAGCCCTGGCTGTCCTGGAACTCACTCTGTAGACCAGGCTGGCCTCAAACTCACAAAGAGTTGCCTGCCTCCCCCTCCCTTTGTTTCTTTTTTTGTTTGTTTGTTTGTTTGTTTTGTTTTGTTTTTTAGTTTTTCGAGACAGGGTTTCTTTGTATAGCCCTGGCTGCCCTGGAACTCACTTTGTAGACCAGGCTGGCCTCAAACTCAGAAATCTGCCTGTCTCTGCCTCCTAAGTGCTGGGATTAAAGGTGTGCACCACCACCACCCGGCTCTTGTTTGTTTTGTTTTTGCCAGATTTCATTCTGGATTTGATGTTGTAAGCAAGCGTGGACTTTGTAGAACCACATCTTTTCAAAATCCCAAATAGCCTTGGTGGTGGTGCTCACTGCACTCAGGAGGCAGAGGGAGGCAGATCTCAAGAGTTTGAGGCTAGCTGCATCTCCATAGTGATACTTTGTTTCAAGACAAGGACAACAACAAAAACATCTCCAACTCCTAAACCTAGTAATGGTGATAATGATTAAAAAAGAACTCAAAATTATAATATAAAATGCTTCTTTTTTAGTTAAAACTGTATCAAAGAAGTAAACTCCATAAACTATCCCACTAAACACTGATTTTTTTACCAGACACTGATAAACACTTCTTAAGAATTAAATTGCCAGGCATGGTGGCTCACACCTAGAAACTCCAGCCTTACAGGGCTGAGGTAAGAGGATCTTGAGAGTTCAAAGCCAACCTAGGCCACATCATTCCAGGCCAACCTTGGCTCCAAGTGAGACCCTCACCCTGTCTCACCCTCCCAACCCTCCCACCCTGAAGCAATAAAGCCTGCAAATTATAAAATTCAATGTTGTCAGCTCTCAAAATTTGGATGAAAATGAAGGATACAATCAAGGGGAAATTTGCAAGCCAGATGGCTCTTTAGACAGATGTGACTTTAAACAGACAGTCTCAGAAGACTGTCCACATTGTTTTATGTCTAAACGAGACCTTTTCCGTCCTTAATTACACAGGGAGGTATATAACTCCCGGAATGAAGCCTGGCCTTTAGCTCAGTGGAAAATTCCGCTGCTGATTTGAGAGTAGAGCTTTCTTTTGGCTGCCAGGGAAATGGTAAACACTCTGGCTGCCTTCTCTCCACAAGCCCAGGCTCTGTATTTGCACAGTGTAATTCACTAACGACCATGTTTTTCTCCTGTTCCTGCTGCTCCACTGTAACTTTGCCATATATCCCTCTGGTGGGCATAGTACCTTTAAAAATATTTTAGAATTACATTTATTGTTATCATGTAGTTTTAAAAATAATTTATGCATTTTAATTTTATGGTGTTTTGCCTACATGTATTTCTGTGTGAGGATGTCAGATCTTAGAGTTAGGGACAATTGTGAGCTGTCATGTAGGTGCTAGGAACTGAACCCCTCTTAGAAGGGCAGTCAGTGTTCTTAACCACTGACCCATCTCAACTGTGAGTTACCATGTGGGTGCTTAGAATTGAACCCGAGTCCTCTGGAAGGGCAGTCATTGCTCTTAACCAATGAGCCATCTCTCTAGTCCCCATTGTCTCTCTCTTTTTTTTTTTTTTTTTTTGGTTTTTCAGGACAGGGTTTCTCTGTGTAGCCCTGGATATCCTGGAACTCACTTTGTAGACCAGGCTGGCCTCGAACTCAGAAATCGGCCTGCCTCTGCCTCCCAAATGCTGGGATTAAAGGCATGCGCCACCACACCCAGAAAAAGTGGAACCATTTTTGGGTTTTTTGTTTGTTTGTTTGTTTGTTTTTTTGGGTTCAGCATCCTTAATCATCAGGGAAATGCAAATCAAAACAACCCTGAGATTCTACCTCACACCTCACCTCCTTCCTTCCTTCCTTCCTTCCTTCCTTTCTTTCTTTCTTTCTTTCTTTCTTTTCTTTTTTTTTTTTTTTTTTTTTTGGTTTGGTTGGTTTTTTTTGTTTTTGTTTTTGTTTTTGTTTTTGTTTTGTTTTGTTGTTGTTTCCAGACAGGGTTTCTCTGTATAGCCCTGGCTGTCCTGGAACTCACTTTGTAGACCAGGCTGGCCTTGAACTCAGAAATCTGGCTGCGTCTGCCTCCCGAGTGCTGGGATTAAAGGCGTGTGCCACCATGCCCAGCAGATTTGAGGTTTTGATCAATTTCCTTAACCCCCATCACCCCCAAACCCAGGCTGTGGTAGCTACCATTTGTCTGCTCCAATGAGTCCATGTTTTTAGATCCTGCCAGTAAGTGACATCATGTCACTGTATCTTGCTTATTTTACCTGGCTGTAAGATGTCCTTTAAATTCACCCAATTTGGAAATGGAGAAGGGTGCGGTTGGAAAAGTTGTATCTTTGGAAACTTTTCTTAGCACTTAAGTTTTTCCATATGGGAGACCTGAGTGGTCTCCTAAAAGTGTAAACGTGTCCCAGTGAAGGAAGCAGGAAGTTTGGGAGATGAAAATCTTCCTTAACTAAAGTCTAGACTCCAGGGCAGTCTGGGCTACCTGAGACAGTCTCAAAAACAAGTTAAAACTGCGGTCCCAGTGAAATGGGTCAACAGTAAAGTCGCTTGCAAGGAAGTGAGTCAACAGGTAAAGACGCTTGCCCTGAACAGTCAACAGTAAAGGCTCCTGCAGGGAAGTAGGTGAACAGGTAAAGACGCTAGCAGCTGAGACTAATGACTTCAGTTCAGCCCCTGGGATCCACACTGTGGAATGACAGAATGAACTCCCACAGGCTGTCCTCAGCCCTCCGCATGAGGCCAGGGCACTCATGCAGAACCCCTCCGTACACAGAAATGCACACAAAATGAAACAAAATGGAATAATTTCTTAAAAGCGTAAAAAAGTAACAAATCGTCTCGTTCTTTCTATAAAAATCCTACAGTCTTCGGTATTCCCCAAAACATGGAAAATAAAAAAGGCACACCCAGGGCTCAGATCTTGATTTTGACATTGTGTTCTACTCACAGGGGACCTGGAACTCTGTGGATAATTAGTCAACTGCAGGGCAGGGCAGGGAAACAGGAGACTAGAATGTCTCGTTGTGTCTGGAAAGCAGGGGGGGCTTTTCTTTTTCTCAAGTGTCAAGAAGCTTGCAAAGATCCAGAATCAGAATGTGAGCTGCTCGGGAGAAGACAGGTTCTGAAAGTAGCAAATTGTAAACAAGCCCTTAATTACGTTAAAACCCGCAAAATCAGCATGGAAGCAATTAAGGTGGGATAAGAGAAAACAGAGACTCAGAGAAGAATTCTAACAGAGATACATCCAGGAATGTGGGGCCAGAAAGCCATCATGTGTCATCTCGCATGCAATAACTAAGGAAACAGTAATCGGTGGTTACTGAACCTGGATTTGTGGGGCCAGTGAGGTGGCTCAGAGGATAAAGGAGCCTTCAGCCAAGTGTGACGATGTAAGTTCCACCTCCAAGACCTGCATAGTAGAAGAAAATAAAAAATTGACTCCTGCAAGTTGTCCTCTGGCCTCCACGTGTGGCCTATGGCATGTGCCTGTCCACTCATATTTACAAGTGTAAGATTTTTAAAAAGTAAAATGAGAATGCCATGCATGCATACAAATTATCTTGGTCATACTCATTCCCCAATGTAATTCCTCCAGATTTACCATCTACCCTACCCTTCCCTTTCAAACTTTATTTAAACATTTATGTGGGGGGTGGGGGGGGTAGATAGGTGGTTGTGCACAAGTGGGCAGGTGACCAAGGAAGGCAGAAGAGGACATTAAATCCCCTGGTGTTGGAGTTACAGGCAACTGTGAGTCCCCGCTACAGGTCTTGGGAATCACCCTTTGGTCCCCTGGAGGAGTGATTAGGATAATTTTACAGAGTGAGTAAGCTCTCTCCTTCCATCTTTACTCAAGGTCAGATTGAGCTCAGGCTAACAATGCTCTTGAGTCTTTCCTTCAGAGGCCTCTACCCTTTTAACAGCCCCTTGATTACAATATGTCCCACCCGTACCCTCATGGGTGTGAAGCCAAACACTGGAGAAAAATGTGTAAATAAATCTTTGTTGTGCGAAAGTAGAAAGAGAAACAATATTTACATGGGTAATTGACAATGGAAAATAGTAACTTCATCAACCAGGGGACAAGTTAGACAGTATCAAGGCCAATAGCTCCAGTGTTGGGTCAAAAAAAAAATATGTCATAAGCTTATTGTTTATTTATTTACTTACTTGCTTACTTGCTTACCTTTGAGATGAGGTTTTTCCTGTAGAGCTCTGGCTGTCCTGGAACTCACTCTGTAGACCAAGCTGGCCTTGAATTCAGAGATCTGTCTGCCTCTGGCTCCCAAGGGCTGGAGTTAAAGAAGTGAGCCACCACTTCTTGGCATGGCACAAATTTACAAAAGGATGAACTGAGAAAGAGACAAAGACACACATGCACCAAGATGAAAATCTTTGAGAGTTGGGAATCGTCAGACAGATCTAGGTTGACACTCTACAGACTACTCTGTATTCCTCAAAAAAATGTCAGCATCAAGCCTGGGGGACTGATGAAAGTGAATTCAGTGAATTCAAGACCAGCCAAGTCTGCAGAGTGGGACTTTTTCTTAAACAAACAACCCCTTCCCCCCAAAATTATGTCAATGTCTTTCTGGCTCTTTGAGATGCCTCGGCATGTAAAGTCACTTCCGGGGAAAGCCTGGTGGCCTGCAGTCAGTCCTCAGACTTTAGTGAAGGTAGAAGAAAAGAACTTATCTGTAAAGTCACATTCTGGCTGCTCTCCTCTGTTTTTTTAATGTAAATGTCAGTATTGGGAACCCGTAAGCCAGAAATCATTACAGGTTAAAGAAGCACAAGAAATGAAACAATGACACAGTATATCAGTGTATAACCTGATGTGACACAGAAAAAAAATTGACAGCCATAAATTGTTGGAGTACTTTATATGTGAATATGGACTGCATAGATTATAATGCTGTAAATATTAAATTTAGATTTGCTTTCTAAAATGATTTTTTAAAGCTGGGTAGTGGTGCACACCTTTAATCCCAGCACTCTGGGAGGCAGAGGCAGGTGGACCTCTGAATTCAAGGCCAGCTTGGGCTACAGAGTAAGTCTCAGGACAGCCAGGGCTACACAGAGAAACTCTGTCTCAAAAAACAAACAAACAAACAAATTTTTAAAAAATGTATGTGTCTGTGTGTACATAGTGTGTCTGAGTATGTGTGTGTGTGAGACTACAGAGGCCAGAAGAGAGCTTCCCCTGCAGGCAGTTGGAGGCAGTAACCCATACGGGAGTTTGGAACCAAACTCAAGTCCTCTTGAGTAGCCAGTCCTCAAGAGTAGCCAGTGCTCTTAATGGCTGAGCCATTTCTCTGGCCTCTTTTTTTCTGATTGATCGATCGATCGATTGATTGATTGATGATTGACTGATTGATGATTGACTGATTGATGATTGACTGACTGATTGATTGATTGATTGCTGATTGACTGATCGATGATTGATTGATTGATTGATGATTGACTGATCGATGATTGACTGATTGATCGATTGATTGATGATGGACTGATCGACGATTGATTGATGATGGACTGATCGACGATTGATTGATTGGTTGAGATCTGTGTGTCTCTGCCTCTTGAGTGCTGAGACTAAAGGCGTGAGACACTGTGCTAGGCTTTATTTATTTGTTTGTTTATTTTGAAACAGGGTCTGGTGTATTCTAGGCTTTCTTCAGGCTTATGTAGCCAAGGATGACTTTGAACTCCTGTCAAGTCTGGAGTTCTAGGCTTGGGTCTGAATGCCGCTGTAACCTGTTTTTTCTGGGCTGGGAATAGAACCCAGGTCTTTATGTAAGCTAGGCAAGTATTCTACTAACTGGGCTATATCTCCAATGCCAAATAAGTTTTAATATAGGAATTAGATAGGCACTGAATGTACACATGTACATAAATAAATATGTAAATCTTTTCAGGGGCTGGAGAGATGGCTCAATAGTTAAGAGCACTTACTGATCTATGTTCAATTTCCAGAATTTGTGTGCATGTGTGCTTTGAATGACATAGGCGCACACACATATGCGAAATAAATAAAATCTTAAAAGAATTCCAAACAATTCTCAAAACCTAATATATGTATGCACATATGTACGTGCACTTATCTATCTCTATATATGTATATGTGTCTCTATATAATTAGAAGTTGTTTTGCCAATTCCCTTTGAAGGCTATTGGGGTTCTTCTCTAATCATTTGCCACTACAAGATATGGTGAAGAAGAGAAACAATTGAGTCAGTGGTTCTCAGCCTTTCTGATGCTGCAGCCCTTTAGCACAGTTCCTCGTGTTGTGCTGACCCTCAACCATAAAGCTATTTTCGTTGCTTTTCATAGCTGTAATTTTGCTACTGTTGCAAATTCAAATGTTGATACCTGATATGTACCCTCTGTGAAAAGCTCCTTTGATTCTCCACTGCACAGGAAGGTTCTCATTTCTCTCTCTAGCACCAAAGAGTTTGACTGTAAGGAGTCCCTTTCAAGTGTGTGTGCCCCACGCTGGTGATGGTGCTTTGGGAGGCTGGGGAACCTTCGGGGGAGAAGCCTAGTTGGTACAAGTGGGTCCCTGGGGAAGCCCTTGCTGGTGTACCCAGTGTGGATAAGTCATTTCTGTTAGGCATTTTTCTCACTTTGAGGGAAAAAGAATCTTTTATTCACATTACATCCCAACCAGAAGCCCCCACCTCTTCTCAGTCCCACCTTCACAAAATCCCTCCCCCTCCACTTCCTTCCCTTCTCCCCACCCTGAGAAGGGGAAGCCTGCCCTTGGGTACCACCCCACCCGGGACATCTAGTCACAGTAGGACTAGTAATGTGAATTTTTAAAATACTAATAAATTATGGGAAAAAAGAGAAATGTTCCAAATTTCAAAGCATTTCAGATTTTAAAAAATCTAATACAACTGATAAAATCTCATAATTTTATCACATACAACTACAAGGAATGAGGAAGTTTGCCCAGGTTAGTTAGTTCCAATTACCTATTCCCTGCTTCACAGTATTTGTCTTCATGATATCTATCTGTCTGTCTGTCTATCTATCTATCTATCTATCTATCTATCTATCTATCTATCTATCTTTCTATGTATATATCTATCATGTAGATTTTCTTTCTTTCTGAGACAAGGTTCCTCTATGTAACCCTGGCTGTCCTGGAACTTGCTCTGTAGACCAGGCTAGCCTCAAACTCACAATAATCTATCTGCCTCTGCCTCCCAAGTGCTGGGATTATAGGTGTGTGCTTCCACCTCCTGGCTCATGAAGATTTTTTTTTTTTAAAGACAGAGTCTCACTATGCAACTCTGGCTACCCATAAACACTGCACATAGACCAGGCTGCCCTTGATCTCACAGATATCCATTTGCCTCCAACTCCTGAGTGTTGGGCTTAAAGGTGTGCACTACCAAGCCCACCATATTCTTAATTCTTCAAAATCAAAATCTTTGTGGGGCTGGCAAAGTGGCTCAATAGTTAAGAGCATTGACTACCCTCCCAGAGCACCTAGGTTCAGTACCCAGCACTAACAGGGCAGCTTACAACTCTCTGTGACTCCAGTTCCGGGAGGCGGGGGTGGAGGGGGTAGGGGGGGTGTCTCATGCCCTCTTCTGGTTCCCTCAGGCAATGCACATATACAGGGCACAGACAAACATATAGGCAAATATGCACATCTATAGGATAAAAATAAATAAAATACTCTGTGTGTGTTCATATGTGTTCATCAGAGGACAGACAACCTTGGGTGTTGGTGCTTGCCAAACGTCTACCTTTTTTGGGACGAGGTCTTTTGTTTACTGCTACCTATGCCAGGGTACCTGTGAACTTCCTCGAACTTCCCTGTCTCCACCTCCATCTCACTTGCTATAGGAGCGTTGGGATTTATAAATTCATAAAACTACATCTGGCTTTACATGGGTACTGGGGCTCTTAACTGAGGTCCTCACACTTTGTACAGCAAGCCCTTTACCCACTGAGCCTTCTCCTTAGCTCTGTCCTCCTGATTCTCCAACCTGGGTCCACCCTACTCAGCATTACATCAACTCCCCCTGAAGACATTAAGCTTATTTGCCACTGGTTCTGTTCTCTAGCTGCCACCATCTACTCGTGACCATGATATTTTCGAGACACAATGGCCGGTGCTTTTACAAAAGTAATCTGTGGTGCAGCCCATAAGTTGTAGATAAAAACACAGTTTGAACTGTTTTCATGACTGGGGAAATGGAACAGATGTTTCTTGGTTCTTTTTCGTGTACCATCTGCTTCCTATCCTGAGACGGATGGAGAGCCCCCAGTTACCAAAAGTTGTATTGGAAAGCACCCATTTTTTCAGATCTTTGCATTGTACTGAACAATTGCAGCATCCCAGAGTCACTGGCAATTGGTTTCTGAATGCACAGATCCAGACAGCCTACACCTGCCATTGCCCTTGTCAGATGCTGACCATGGAAATAGCATTCTGTGGGTCATTAAGCAGTGGTTGGGCCTTTGGTTTCATTAATTACCTGTTAGTTCTTCCAGGTGGCTAGGGACTCTTGGGTTTCACTAAAACAGGAGTCCAATGTCAAAACTAGAGAGAAAAGATAAAGAGGATCACTTCAGACTGATTAAGTGGACAATTCATCAGGAGACCATTAACATTCTAAATGCATGTATCCCACATAAAGGTGTACCCAATTTTATCAAACAAATGCTATACAAAGTCATAGACAAACTCTAGTATAATAGCATTAGGGGGGACTTCAGTACCCCACTCTCAACAACTGATAAGTCTTCAGAATAGTAGTAGTAGTAGTAGTAGTAGTAGTAGTAGTAGTAGTAGAAGGAGGAGGAGGAAGAAGAAGAGGAGGGGGAGGGGAAGAGGAAAAGGAAGAGGAGGAAGAAGAAGAAGAAGAAGAAGAAGAAGAAGAAGAAGAAGAAGAAGAAGAAGAAGAAGAAGAAGAAGAAGAAGAAGAAGAAGAAGAAGAAGAAGAAGAGAGAAAAGAAAAGAAAAAAAGAAACTCAGAAAAATATGGGGAACTACAAAAGAGCCTGATGTCTTTTGAAACAGGAATAAATAGGACTCGCATGCTTTTGATTCTCTGGGAGAGCTATTGGACTCCTTTTGCGGAGCGGTGTTTCATTTCTTATAGCAAAGAGGTTTTGAAATTGCATTCAAGTGCCTAATAACCTCCTTGGTGAATAAAGGAGGTCCTCCATCAGCCACACAAAAGGAGGAAGGACAAAATGTACTGAATGGTGAATAAGGAGACAGAATAATGAGGCTTTTTCCCGCACCTGCAGCAGCTGCCCACCAAGAACCCATCTCTCTCCTTTGAGTCAGCGGCTTGCACTGCTAGATTTTTGCACCCCCTCTAATTCAAAAATGACCCGGAGGTCTTTAGTAAGCACCAAGGGCTTGAGTGGACCAATAAGGGGGTGGCAGAAGAGGGCTGAAGGACTTATTGTTGTGGCTATTATTTTTTTTTAAATAGGATATCTTTTATCTATTCTTTAACAATTTCATTCGAGCAAACAATGCACCTTGGTCATATGCACCCCACCTCTCCCTTCCCACCCCAGCGCATCATCCCTCTCCATCCTTTGTGTCCTCCTGCAATATGTAACCCCTTCTGAACCTCACCACCCACACTCAATCCACTCTGTCCTCACAAGAAGCCTTCCTCTTTCCGCTGCTGGGTACTCAATCCTGTTAGCAACCAGAGAAGGTCACCATGGAAACCACTTGTAGAGCGGAAGGAGTGGGTGGTCAAGAAGGGTGAGGAGAGGGCAGGGAGAGATTCAGAGATTGAAATATTTCAGGCAATATGGTGTGGTTGCAAATACTGGGTCTAGAGGAAGATCAGGTGTGGGTTTAGGATATGTATGTGGATGTGGTACAGAGTATAGACATAGAAGTTAATGGCTAATGCCAAATAATGGATTATACATGTGTGTGGGGGGTATATGTATGAGTGTGTGTGTTTGTGTGTGTGTGAGTGTGTGGTGTGTGGTGTGTGTGGGGGGGTGTTTGTGTGTGTGGTGTGTATGGGGGGTGTTTGTGTGTGTGTGTGTGTGTGTGTGTGTGTGCGTGTGTGTGTGCTGTATGTGGTATGTGGTGTATGTCTGTGGTGTTTGTGTGTGGTGTGTGAGTGTGTGTGTGGTAAGTGCGTGTAGTATGTGTGTGTGAGTGTGTGTGTGTGGTATTTGGTGTGTGTGTTTGTGTGTGTGTGGTATGTGTGTGGTGTGGTGTGTGGCTCTTGATATAAGCATGCTTTCCAACCTATGGTAGAGTGGCATCCTTATAAACCCCCTCATGCACTGTAAACATTTTACATTGAAAACATGTATTTAAGAGTCTGGAGAGAGCCAGGTGGTGGTGGTGGTGCACACATTTAATCCCAGCATTCTGGGAGGCAGAGGCAGGGAGATCTCTGAGTTCAAGGCCAGCCTGGTTTACCGAGGAAGTTCCAGAACGGCCAGCACTACACAGAGAAACCCTGTCTTGAAAAACCAAAACACACACACACACACACACACACACACACACACACACACACACACACACAGAAGACAGACAGAGACAGAGAGAGAGAGAGAGAGACAGAGAGGAGAGAGAGAGATTAGAAAGATGCCTTAATGGGTAAGAATACTTGCTGTGTAAGGATGATAACTTGAGTTTAGTCCCTAGGTCCCATGTAAAAAGCTGAAGGTAGCCCCATGTATCTGTAACCTCAGCAACACTGGGGCAGAGAGAGACAAGAGAGGAGTACAGTACCCACCCACCTCTGGCCTCCGCACCTGCATAGACATATGTCTACACTATACCTCCACTACGAAAAGCTGGATTTAATACATATAACCTACTGAGTCTATCCCATCCTATTCCACATGCTGGGAGCTCTGTACAACTCCACCTTCATAAAGCCTCTTTTATAATAAGGTGTTGAATGCCTCGTGCATGCGTGCTATAGACAGGCTAGCTTATGAAGATACAAACTACAATATATATTTTAAAAAGTGTTTGTGGTATGGGGATGGATAGCTCAGTGGTAGAATATCTTCCTAGCATGCACAAAGTCCTAGGCTCCTTTCTCAATGCACACTTGTGCCTCCCCCCACCCTGTCTCTGTCTCTGTCTCTCTGTCTCTCTGTCTCTCTCTCTCTCTCTCTCACACACACACACACACACACACACACACACACACACACGTCGGTAACACCCTATCTGTTGTTTACTCTCTTAACTGTATAAGTGACTGGGAACTTCAGTTCATTGCCACAGCCTAGCAATGCCAAAGTATCATGGTGCATATTAACAGTCAGGAAAAAAAAGATCAAAATTCTAAGTACCATTTCTACTGAATGTGTAGCATTTATACTGTAGTGACTAGCTGGCCCACGAGCTCCTGCGGACTCCTCTGTCTCTGTCTCCAGTCTCCCAGTGGAAGCACACATACTACTGTGCCCAGATTTATGTAGAGATTCTAGGGCTCTAAACCCAGGTCCTCATACTTGTGTGGTGAGCAATTTATCCACGGAGCCACCTCCCCAGCGTGTGTGTGTGTGTGTGTGTGTGTGTGTGTGTGTGTGTGTGTGTGTGTGTGTGTGTGCATACATGCTGGGATGGAGCAGAGCCTTGAAAGCCAGCTATCAACGAAGGAAAACCCCCTCTCACCGATCACCTGGGGAGTGAGACATGGAGACAAGGAGCCTTTTTTTTTTTCTTCTCTTCTATCATTCATGCAAACTCTACTCCCTCCCATGATCCCAGGACCTCCCAGGACTTGACTTGCTGACTTTGGATCCTGGGAGACAGCAGGGTATGTTGCTGTGGTCAGAGCTGTGCTCGGACATTGTCCAGGAGAATAGCTGAGATGTAGATTTGCGGGGAAGTATAGGCGTAGTAGAGACTTCCCATCAGACTTCCCTACTATACTCAACTGTTTTCTTTCTCTTTATAAAATCCAGAATCTTAACTTGAAGGACCTCTGAATTGTCACACTATGTCTTACCCCAATATAGTATTCTCCAGAGAAGGTAACATGACCAGATGTTCATAATCTATGTACACATGAACTATGATTGAAAATATACACACATATGTATATGCACATCTATGTACCTGCATCTATAATCACATACAGATCTGTATTTATATTATAGCCATATCTGTTTCAGATCAGGATCCCAGGTAGGGGTGCATCAGACCCACAGTTTCCCCCAGCTTGGCTGCTCTGGAATCCATTAGTCTGCTATGGATGCTTAGGAGCATCCTCTGTTGTTAGTGATGCTGACAGGCTCTGCCTGTTGCTATGGAAACTGAAGCTGATAGGAGTGAGGCTGAGAGACACAGGAGACAGAACTTTCCAGATTATAATGTAGGTTAGAATTCCCAGTAGTAGTATGGAGTGGGGAATATTAGACAAAAACGCAAGATCAAGATTCAACCATCTCAGCTGAGTGTGGTGGCGCACGCCTTTAATCCCAGCACTTGGGAGGGAGGCAGAGGCAGGTGGATTTCTGAGTTCAAGGCCAGCCTGGTCTACAAAGTGAGTTCCAGGACAGCCAGGGCTACACAGAGAAACCTTGTCTCGGATAAAAAATGAAAGAAAAAAGAAAGAAAGAAGAAGAGTCAACAATCTCTAGTTTTTCCATCTAGAAATGGAGAATATGTGTTTCTGGATTATGATAAGGGTTATAATAAGTGCTACTTGTAAATTGCTTAGCCCCATACCTGTCAAAGTATGGCAGAGTTTGTAAAATAATGTGTTTCAGGCTGCATAGATACCAGAATGGGAGGAGATGTATTAGTTAGGATTCAATAAAGGAAGAGAGCTGATAGAAAATATGTATCAGGTCAGGCATGGTGGCACACGCCTTTAATCTCAACTCTTGGGAGTCAGAAGTGAGTTTGAGATCAGCTTGGTCTACAAAGTGAGTCTAGGGTAACCATGGCTGTTACAAAGAGAAACACCGTCTCAAACAAAACAAACAAAACAATGTGTTAGAAGAGACTTTCTCCTCTTAGTTTGCACAATACAACCTGGGTTTCTACAGTGGCCGTCTGGAGAGGCTGAGGACCCAGAGGCTTTAGAGTCCAGAGGCAGGAGGCCTCTGTGGGTCTAATCCTGGCCTGGACAGTTCCTGGGGAGCCAGTGGTCTTCAGTCCATGTTGGAAAGACAACGGAGCTGGGTTCTGATATATATGAAGGATTGAATGTAGTGACAGACATGGTTGGGCAGATGGACTAAAAGACAGACTAGACGAACTTGCCAACAAGGCAGATAAACTCAACAGCTAGACCTGAAGGCAGTGAGGCAGAAAGCTAAGCGTTTCCCTGGGACCTCCTCATACCTGGCCATCACTGGAAGGTGACGGACCTTCCTGATTCAAGTGGCCCGATCAAGACAAGCTCCCACAGTGTGCCTAGCATCTTACCTCTCACTTAACTACAGATCCAGTCAGATTGACAGCCAAGATCATCCTTCAGAAGGATGAGAAGATTGACAGTTCACTACAATTGCAAATGCAGATTCCCAGGCCGCTTTCCGGACTAGGGAAGGCAAAATGCTCGTCCCATCTTTACCTCCCTTCTACTCGCCTGATTTATTTATTTATTTTTATTTATTTATTTATTTATTGCTGCAAAAATTGTCCTGAAGCCTTCCCTCTGTCTGCATCTGTCTCTGTCTCTTTCTATCTTTCTGTCCGTCTGTCTTTCTGTGTCATGTGTCTCTCTGTCTCTATTTCTCTGTCTGTTGTGTGTGTCTCTGTCTCTATCTTTCTGTCTGTCTTTCTGTCTTTATCTCTATCTCTGACTATCTCTCTGTGTCTCATGTGTCTCTGTCTCTCTGTGTGTCCTGTGTCTCTCTGTTTCTCTGTATTTCTCTGTGTTGTGTCTCTCTGTTTCTCTGTCTCCCTCTTTCTGTCTCTGTCTCTCTCTGTGTTGTGTGTCTCTCTGTCTCTGTTTCTGTGTCTTTGTCTCTCTATGTCCTTCTGTTGGTCTCTCTGTGTCATGTGTCTTTGTGTGTTGTGTGTCTGTCTCTGTCTTTCTGTCTATCTCTGCTTCTCTCTGTCCCTCTGTATGTCATGTGTCTCTCTGTCTGTCTTTTTGTCTCTGTCTGTGTCTCTCTCTCTGTGCCTCTATGTCTGTCTCACTCTGTGTCTTTATCTCTCTCTCTCTCTCTCTCACTACTTTCTGCTCACTGCAGGATAAAGTAATGGCACCAGGATGAAGATTTTCTCTGGCTCCCCCTGCATTCCAAGCCCATTCCAATGTCCAGCACAGTAGATATTTTATGTGCACAGTCATGACTCAGTATCCATGGTGGATCTGTCCTAAGACTCCTGAGTATGCTACGATCCACACATAGTCAAGCCCTTTATATAAAGTGGCAGTGTTTGCAGATATTACGCATATGGATTTTTTTCCTATAGTTATTTATTTTGTGTGTTTGTATGGTGTCTGTTGCAGGGTGCACACGCGCAATGGCACACTTGAGGTGGTCAGAGGATGGTGTTCAGGAGTCTCTTCTTCCACCATGTGAGACCTGGGGAGTGAACTCACTTCATCAGGCTTGAAAGCAAATGCCTTGACTTACCAAGACAGCTCTTCAATCTCACATTTATTTTAGTCAACTTTAGATTACTTCTAGTACCTAACACCATGTAAGTTCTATGTAATAGTAATTACACTGTTGTAGGAAGTTCTGACCCTTCAAAAATACCTATGTCCTTTCATTCAGGATGTGACTTTTTTTTTCTAATTTTGTTTTGAGACAGGGTCTCACTGTGTAGCCCTAACTGGTCTTGAACTTGTTATGTAGACCAGGCTGGCTTTGAACTCACAAAAACTCTGCTTGTTTCTGCCTCCCAAGTGCTGGAGCTAAAGGTGCACACTTCTGAATGTTTTCAATGCAGATCTTGTTGCATCTATGGAGATGGAATCTATGGCTTGACAGGTAGAATGGACTGGGAAAGAGAGGGTGTGTGTGTGGAGGGCACAACATCAAAGAGAGGTGGCTGGGTAAGGTGCAGGAAGCAGAGATCCAGAATTCAGAATTCAAGCAGAGTCCCTGTGAAGAGGGGAAGAGAAATCCAGGCTGGTGTGAGGAGCTTACTGGGTGAGGAGCTTGCCCCTGTGTTCTCAGACATATGGAAGAGCAAAGCGAACATCTTCAGCTCAGATGTCCGTGATGCCCCGAAAGGTGCATGCACATTATACAAAGACTCAGCATGCCCATAAAAGACATTTTCAATATCTATGTATGTGCATGTGTGCATGCTTGCAAACACCACGGCGCAGGCTCAGAATACACAGGAGAGCTTCTAGGTGTTAGTTTTCTCCTTCCACCATGTGGGTCCTGAAATCTTACTTAGATTAGCAGGCTTGGCAGCAAGTGTTTTCATCAACAGACCCATCTGGCCTCCCACTCCTCATTTTTCTTTCTTTTTTGAGGCAAGTCTCAATAGCTCAGGCTGGCTTCAGACATGCTAGATAGCTGAGGATAACTGTGAACTCCCGATCAACCTGCTTCTGCTTGGCTGGTGTTTGGATCACAGGTACTCACTACCGTTCAGGGTTTACGTAGTGTTAGGACTGAGCCCAGATCTCATGCCTGCTCTCACAGTATTATTGATCTTTATGTGTGGTTTTGTGTGGTCGCCTCATCTGAGAAGCAAGCATCTTTAATGAGGCATTGTGGGATTTCCTTTCACCTATACTGTGTTCCTGTTCTTGTGACAATACCAGCAGCAAAGAGTAAGTGCAAAATTAATATATTAATTTAACCAGGCCAGAGTGATGGCTTGGCCAGTAAAGACATTTGCCACCAAGGCTGACAGGCTGAGTTTGATTGCTTTAACCCACATGGATTGTAGAAGGAGAGAGAGAACTGACTCAAACAGTTGTCTTCTGACTCTCATATGCTTGCAATATATATATACTAATATAACTATCTACACCAGGTATAGCGGCCCATTACTGTAATCCTAGAACATGGAAATTCAGAGCAGGAAGATTGTCATACATTTGAGGTCAGTCTGGTCTATATAACAAGATCCTATCTCAGCAACAAGAATGGACTTATCTTTGTTAATCATTCATAATCTTTGAGTGTGAGGGACAGATAAATGGCTTAATCATGAATGAATAAAAAGAAGAACAAATAGCAATCACATTGCTGGTTCTTTGGGCCAGCTTGAGATTTCTGCCTGGGATGACAGAGACCAACACAGACCTGTACTCTCCCTGCCTTTCTGCAGAGGCCTTGTCTGGTGATGCATTTTAATTACATAAAAGTCTAAGGGCTGGAGTGTCAGGCTCTGTCTCCTTCTGATCTCTCATCTGGCCATATCTGTTTCTATGGAAACCACAGCAGACTGAGAAGAGAAGGTGGCTGCCACAAGACCAGGGAGAGGGGCAGAACCTGGAGTATTATAGGCTCTGGACTCAGGCTTATAGACACACAGGTGTATGTGTGGTGTGTGTGTGTGTGTGTGTGTGTGTGTGTGCGTATGTGTGTGTGGTGAAGTGGGTGTGATGTGTATGTGGGTATGTGTGTATGGGGGTATGTGTGTGTCTGTGGTGTGTGGTGTGGTATGTGTGGTGTGTGTGTGTATGGTGTGTGATATGTGTGTAGTGTGTGTGTATGTGGTGTGGTGTGTGTAGTGTGTGTGGTGTGTGGTATGTGTATGGTATGTGTGTGTGGTATATGGTGTGTGTGTGGGTGTGTGGTGTATGGTGTGTGTGGGAGGGTGTGTGTGTGTGGTGTGGTGTGTGTGTGTAGTATATGGTATGTATGTGGGGTGTGTATGTGTGGTATATGGTATGTGGTGTGTGTGGTGTGTGTGTGTGTGTGTGATGTGGTGTATGTGTGTGTGTTTGGTGTATGGTGTGTGTGTGTGTGTGTGTGTGTGTGTGTGTGTGTGTGTGTGTGTGCACATAGGCTCAAAGTGCCAACCTGGATTCACAGTGGAGATTCTGCAAAGGTTTAAGAGTACTGAAGCAAGTGTCCATTGACCAGAGGCTTGTGTCCCTCAGAACTTCTCATCTATTATGTAGAAAAGTCTCGAGGTCAGTGAGGCACTGGACGCGCCCAAATAAAGATGTCTAGCACATGGCTGCAGCCTAGCTGATTATGGTAGCCTCTAACCTGTCCTCATCCAGACTCACCATGGAAGTTGCTACTTGCTAAATATGTGGATCCCGTGGATCCCGGGTTACACCTCAGTAACATGTGCCTGGGGCCAGCAAGAGGGCTCAGCACATCAAGGCACTTGCCACCAAGCCTGATAGCCCGAGTTCAATCCCCAGATTGGAAGAAGAGAACCAATTCCTGCAAGTTGTCCCTTGAGTTCCACATGTATATTATGTGTGAACACACACACACACACACACACACACACACACACACACACGGCACATAGTAGGTCTTCCATATAGATAGCCTTGATGGAAAGGAAAAAAGGAAAGGGATGGAGGAAGAGAAAAGATTGGTGCTGCGGAGCCGCAGTGGGCTGGTGGCTTCCTATGAGCTTTAAGTTGTTACACTGTGGAGCAAGCTGCCAGTAGAGGGCACCCGCGATCATTCTTCAGTCTGCAAACTGGAAAGGAATGGATGGACAGAGACAGAAGCAAAGAACTTTATGGCTGAAGATTGTGTCCTTTTCCCGTGGAAGAGGAGAGGGGGACAGCCACGGGATCTAATCGTTTGTGTGTTGTGTCTTGTTTTCTTGGGGAGACCGTAGTAAAGGTCCACACACTCGCAGACTTCAGTGTAAACCTCTTTCCCCTCTGCCCAGGTCCTCCAGCATCCTGACTCCCAGCTGTCTGCTGTTTACAAGGGAGGCTTGGGGTACCATACGATGTCTGTGGGCCTCCAGAGTCACTCAGTGTCAACCGCAGCCAGAGCCACCTTGCTTTGACATAAGTCTGAACTGCTTGTTGTCAACTGGGGCTTCCTTCCACACTCAGGGTAAAATCCAAGCTGCTAAGAGGGGGCAGAGGGGAAAGAGGTTTACACTGAGGCCTTGGGTATGCCTCTAAATCCTGCCTTTATCAAACTACAGGCTCCGTTTCCAGCTTCTCAGCCTCCCCCCCAACTCTGGGGTTATTAAGATCAATCTGAGTGTTCCAGAATCTCACATACTGAAGACTCAATGCCTGTGCCTCCGAATGCTTTTGGAAAAGGGATATTGATCGATTGATTGATTGATTGATTTATATGAAAATGTTGGAGCCCATATGTGCCTTGGTGCACATTTGAAAGTCAGAGGACAGTTTGAGGGAGTCGGTTCTTTTCTTCCACAATGTGGGTTCTGGAGATCAAACTCAGGTGGACAGGCTTGGTGGCAAGTGCCTTTCTTTTTGGCCCATATTTATTCTCAAGACAGGGTCTTGTTATGTAGCCTGGTGTGGCTTTGACATCACAGCAATTCTCTGGTTTCAAGCTCCTGAGAGCTAGAATGACAGGCACGGCCACCATCGGTGTCACGCGCAGCTATAAACAGCCATCCTTTTATTTTTGCTATGCAGGAGACAGAGCCTAGGGCCTCCCTCACTGGTGGATTCCAGACATTCTGTGTCTCCAACCCTGGAGACAGGGTCTTTAACACAAACAAACATACACTTATTTATTTATTTATTTATGTGTCCCTGCGTGTGTGTTGCTTCGTGAATGACGCTGTAAATGTGGAGGTCAGAGGTCGGCTTACAGGAGTTAGTTCTCTCCTAACATATGGGTCCTGGGTCACTGAACTTGGGACATCAAACTTGGCACAAGGGGCTTTGTCTGCTGAGCTATCTTGGCAGCCCCGAGATAGAGTTGTAATAGATGTGATTAAGGCAAAATGAGAGGGGCTGGCCATCCATGTTTATAGCAAGGTTATTCACAAATAGCCAAATTACAAGAGTAATTTAGATGCCCATCAACCGACGAAAGGATAAAGAGAATGTAATAGGCAGCAGCATGTTCCCCCCCTACCCCCCCAGTGGTGCATTATTCAGGCATAAAGCATAAAATTATGTCATTTTCAGGAAAATCGATGGAGATCATTACGTTAAACAAAGAAGCCCCACTCAGAAAGACAAGTATTACGCGTTCTGTCTCAGACGCAGAACCTAAATCTTATCATATCTACAACGTGAGAACAAACAGGACAATGGAGGAAAGAAAGAGGCCACCAGGAGCAGTGAGAAAGGACGGGGACCGTGCAGAGGATCACGAGAAGCACACAATGACCCGTATATGGAAATGCTGTGCTGAAACCTGTTGCTTTTTTTGTCTTGTTATGTTGAGGCAGGGTTTCTCAGTAGGTAAGCTGCCTTGAAACTCACTCTGCAGACCAGGCTGGCCCCGAACTTAGAGGTCCACCTGCCTCTGCCTCCCGAGTGCTGGGACTAAAAGTGTGCGCCACCACCAATTGGCTGATACCTTTTTTTTTTTTTTTTTTTTGACTTTTTTTTTTTTTTTTTTTTTTGAGATATGACCTCACTTTGCAGCCCAACTGTCCTGAGCTGTATAATCCAAAACGCCCTTGAACCCATAACCATCTTTCTTTCTTCAGCATCCTGAGTTCAGAAATTACCAGGCATGAGTCACTACTTGAAATTTATTATTTCCTATGTCAAGTTAAAAAACAAAAACTTCAAGCTGGAGAGATGGGCCTGTGGGTAAGAGAGGGCGCCTGCTGCTCTTGCAGAGGACCCAACTACAGTTCCCAGCATCTATGTCAGTGGCTCAAAACAGCCTGTAACCCCAGCTCCAGCAGATCTGGAACCATTAGTATGTCTTTTTTCCAGATTGGGAAACTGAGGCATGGATTAAAACAAAACAAAACAAAACAAAACAAAACAAAACAAAAACAAAACCTACTGTTGCAAGGCTGTAGAGATGGCCCCATCAGTAGATGTCTGCCTTGCATGTGTAGGGCCAGACTCTTATTGAGTTTTGAGGAGCCAGACCCAGGTCCTCAGACTTGGACAGCAGGCGCTTTACCTACTGAGTGAGCTATTGCCCCAGGCCTCCGTTTCTTTGAATTCTAAACACCAAATGCTGCTCTTGGCTGTGAAGGTTCCCAGAACTAGATCAGAGCCTGATGGATGAACAGTAGGCAGACGCTCAGAGTGTAGCCATAATTAATGTCTGTTTTTTGTTGATGCAACTGTAAGAGACATTAGTAGTGGTGACTACTTTTTGAGTGTGAACTGCCTGGGCTCAAACACCAATTCTACGCAGGAGCTTTATCTTTAAGGGATGGACGTTATAAGTTTCAGATTCAGTGACCCTGTTTATCTCTGTACACACACACACACACACACACACACACACAGAGAGAGAGAGAGAGAGAGAGAGAGAGAGAGAGAGAGAGAGAGAGAGAGAGAGAGAGCAAAAGCACCGTGGGGTGCATGATGGTTTAAATTACTGTTATTGAGACGCGCAGTTGATCACTGTGTACAGGGAAGATACATTTGGCTATTTTCTATACTCTGTCCTCAGACTTCAATGGCAACGTCTTCCACCTCACAGATCAAGGCCAAAGCCATCTTTCTAAACTGTGGACACAACCACCTTATTCTATTTTTTTTAATTAAAATTAAAAATTTTTCATTCTACGTGTGGATGGGTGTTTTGTCTGCATGTGTGTCTGTGCACCACACATGTGCCTGGGTGCTCTTAGAGGTTGGAAGAGGGTGTCAGGTCCCTTGGATTGAAGTGACAAGTAGTTGGTGCGGGGAAAGTGGACCTGGGTTCTCTGGACGAGCAGCCAATGTTCTCAAGTACTGAGTCACTGTGGTGAATGTATAGCGGTCAAAGGATTATTGTTTGGAGTTAATTCTCTCTCTCTTCTCACCATAAAAGTCCTGGATGTACAACTCAGTTCATCGGTCTTGGGGGCTTTTATTGCTCAGTCACTTTTCATGCCTATTTTGCTGTTTAATTTATTGATTCTGTTTTTATATTTTTATGTACAGGGTGTGTGTGTCTGCCTGCCTGCCTGCCTGTCTGTCTGTCTATGTGTGAATGCACATGTTCCATGGCATGTATGAAGAGATCAGAGGACACTTGTTTTGTCTTTAATATATATTTTTCCTATTCTTTCCAGGGGGCGGGCAGATTTTGTACAACATGTTTTGCTCGTATCACCTTCTCCCCCAACTCCTCCCACATCCAGGCTCCTTCCCTGTCCATTCAACTTTGTGTCTTGTTTGTTTGCTTGCTTGCTTGTTTTAAAGTCCATCAAGTCCATTTTGCACTGCCCAAATATTCTTGGAGAGAGGAGGTAGGCATGGAGTCCTCCCACCCTTAGCTGAAGGGCTATTGGCAGTTAATTAATCGTTGCTGGGAGAGAAGGGGCCAGTTTTCTCTATGAGCATAGCCCTGGGAAGCCGACCACATTCCAGTGGAAGGCCACAAAAGGCCTCAAAATTTTGAGGAGTCAGTTCTCTCCTTCCACTGTGAAACCCAGGGATCAAACCCAGGTCATAGGCTTGCATGGCAAACATTTTACCTCAGAGCCATCTTACTGGGCCATGTTTCCTTATTACAACCCCCTCACTGTCTTCTAGAAAGTTGAAAGATGTAAATCTCGCTACATTCCCATCACACCCGGAGCTATGAATGCTTATCAGCTTCGTGCAAAGAAAATGAAATATTGATAAACTTGTGATTACATCTCCGGCTCCTGCGGCTGCAGGCTTCCTCCCGTGAGGAGTAGTGCTTGTGGATATATCTTCCTTTGGGGAAGTGTTTTTATTACATAGTAATTGTGGGTGATGACTGTGACATCTCAGAAGTCACCAGACGTACATTCTGAGCAGGCTGCCGAGAGGAATCTTCACACAGCAATTCCCAAACCAGCATTTGTTGATTATGAGCGCAGCCTACGTGTAATTGGTTTTTTTGTACTCTGTCTCTTTGGGTATATCCAGAGCTGTCAACGTTGTGATTTCTCTGGAGACACAGACAACAAACATGTTCCTCATCTTTTGAAACAAACAAGTTTCTATAGTGCAAACCGTGGAGATCACATTTCCCAGGGGCGGACATACCTAAACCATTTGTCACTGGATCGGCTTTCCCTGCAGCTAATCCCCCCTCAACAGCTGTGTTGGCCGCTGCGGTATGTCAAACTGCTTCTGACCCGCCCGGGGCTTCTGCTGGCAGGCAGGCAGCAGGGGACAGAACTGGCCGCCCTGCCCAGCGGCAGCAGCTGCAGACCTGTTGGTGACAGGAAAGCTGTTGATCGATCATCACGATCACGGGTAAAGTTGGTCACCCGTGAAAGCGGCAGCTCCCACCTCCATGGAGCAAATTCTGAGAAGCCCCTTTGACCGAAAGGAGGGGCTGGAGTTGAGTCGGGGGAGAAGATTGCCCGAGACAGCCGGGCTGCCTGCCAGCTTTCCTGCAGCAAAGGACCCCACCCACCATGGTGGGCTTAGGGCAGAGGCACAGGTTTGCCTGAAGTCAGAGATGGAGTCAGTCCCCCTACGTTCTCTGAGCAGAGAACCCTGGGGCTTCCTTCAGCTACAGTTAGAGGGACAGGACGCATTTTACTGAGACACGACGGAAGCAAATAAACACAAAATCCAAGGTCCACAGGATTCTGGTATCAAGAACGGCTCCTGGGGCCTTCTCTTTTATTGTTGTTTTTAAGTTTGTGAACAACAAAACGATGGGTTTCATTACAGCATTTTAATACATATGTCTTTGTACTTGGCTTGTACTCACTCTCTGATTACCCTTCCTGCCTACCTTAGCCCTCTTCAGCCAGTACTATTTTCTCCTCATATTACACACATACACACACACAAACACACACATATACACACACAGTATTGTGTAGGAGCTCCCTCCGAGGTTAAAACCTTCCATCTTGGAGGGAAATACCTTAAGACATCAAAAGTTCTACAGGGAAAGAAAATATTCTATCTTGTGGGAAGCTTGTTCAGCCCAGGAAGGAAACAACAAAAAGGCATCAAGAAGTTACTGAAAACGACTAAGATTCACTAGACCCCTCCCTCCCCAAGCATGGATGAGCAGTAAGGACTGAAGAGAGACACTCTCAGGCCAGCTGAGCTGCCTGAAGAAGCTGAGACTAGTGGAGCTACCCAGAAAGGACACTGTCTAATTTGCTGGGCTGCCCTCAGGCTGCACAGTGAACTCCAGGCTCTCAGCTTTGGTGAGCTGTCCTCATCCTGGGGTGGGCTTAGATGATGAAGCTGTTTTTGAGTCATTTCTGCTTCTATAACTAACCCCTCACACACACTCCTGTGAGTAGCCCCAATACAACTCACTGATTCACCAAATGGGACTTTGGTGGTGTCCCTACTTTGTTCTGCCCTTGGCTCCCTATCTGGGGTGAGCAGACATTCGTCACAGCTCCCCAGGAATAGTGTCACACAACACATATACACATACATATTATACCTACATATATATATACACATATACTGATGCACAAACATACACATACACATATGCACATGTGTACACATACACATACACACACAAATATACATACACATACACCCAAACATAAACAAGCACATGTACAGATACATATACGTATGCATATACGTATATATAGATAGATGTAAATCCAGGTTTATACTCATATATCCACATGCGTATGTATACATACACATATATGTATGCATATATACATCCATACACATGCAGGCACATATACACATAAATACATACATAAATACACATATACACACATGTAAATACATATGTAAACTCACACATGTACACATATAGATACATGTATACATATATGTACATAAGTACATACACACATACACACACGTATATATCCATGTAGACGCAAGTGTACTCACATATACACATACACGTACATACACATGCAAATATGCATATATACATATACACATACAAATACATATACATACAAATACACACACATATGCATATATATATTTAAATCTAGATTCCTGCAGCCTATAAGGACAGCTCTGCCAGCAGCCCCTCCCAGATGGCCTTAGTCACCAGTCACTCAGTCACCAAGAGGGAGAAATTCTTCAGTAAGTCTTGTTCTCTGACGTTGGCAAGCGATTCAACCCAGCTGTTGGGGGTCTCCCTTCCTCTGTTCAGATAGGGGTAGGGATGGCGCCTCCTCCCCAGGTCTTCTGCAGTTGTGTGTCGGTCATGTGACACAGAGCTGTGGATTTCAGAGGGAGAGAGGGAGTGTGAGTGTGTGTGAGTAGGGAGGCAGACTCTAGTCTAGTGGTGTGGCTGGCCCTGTGTCTGTGGGATGGCTGTAGTCTACCATCCCGTGTTCTCTGCTGGCCGAAAGCTTGAGCAGCCTAAGGAAGGCTGCATGCTGCCAGAGATTGTTAGTGTGTTTTGTCCTCTCCCTCAAAGTTTGGATATGGAGGGTTGGACCCCAAAGTGATGTCTGTGAAGAGAGTTCTTTTGAGGAGGCAATTCAAGTTTAAGGAGGCCAGAGGGTGGGGCCCGCTGGGGTGCTTTCCTTTTAAGGACAGGAAAAGATACCAAGTCAATCCTTTTTAAAGATTTATTTACTTTAAGTCCTGTCTGTCTGTCTGTCTGTCTTCGTGTGTGTGTGTGTGTGTGTGTGTGTGTGTGTGTGTGTGTGTGTGTGTGCATGTTTGTGCAGTACCCTTGGAGTATAGAAGAGGCTTTTAAATGCCCTGAACCTGGAGCTACAGGTGGTTATGGACTGCTTGATGTAGGTGCTGGGAGCTGAGCCTAGGTCCTCTGCAAGAGGCTACTGAGCTGCCATCTCTCCAGCCCCTCTCCCCCAGATCGACTCTTGACTTTTCTAGATTCCCTTCCCTCTTTCCTTTCTCCCCTTCTTCCCTTCATTTTCTTCCTTCCAGCAAGTGAGTACGCCAGGAACCCAAGTCTGCATGTCCCTCTAGTGTTGACTTTCTGTTTCCAGCATAGTGGGGGAAAGCTTCAGTTGTTCAAGTCACCCACTCTGTGCCATTTTGTTATGGAACTCTGGGCTGATGAATGAGGGGACTCAGACTTCTGTCTCATGGCTGTGTCTCCTGCTGGGTGGCTTCTACACCCTGTCTGGGAGCTATTTGTGGAAGAGAAACAGGAGAAAGATGTTTTTTCTTTCTCCAGTCTCCCTCCTGCTTCCCCCCAACACCCCCCATATACATACACACACACACACTTTCATTCCTCCAGACTGAAGTTAGTTAGTGGTCTTGTCTGGAATGCGAATGGTTTATCAATGTATGTCTCGAAATAAGAGCTCGGATACTCGTGGAAACAGGATGTGAGACCCACATTCCACACAGGCTGCTGTTAGAATAAAGACTTCTTATCTTGAGATTTTGAGCCGAAGACTCCTTCTGATGGGGAACCCCCAAAGACACTGCTGATAAATTCTTAAGTGTTTGTTTTTCAAAGTTCAAAGTTAGGTATTTTACAATAAAACAATCACATTGCGGGGTGGGGGCGATGCCTGTGAAGTTTGCCCTGAGGGGGTGGAAGCCACAGATAGCAGGGCCAAAGAGGTGATAAGTCTATCAATCATCTTGACTGGCAATCAAGCTGATAAGCCAATCAGTTCATGCGGAGTTTTTTTTTTTTTTTTTCCTCAGTAGAATGAGTCTTTGAAGTTCAGGGGTGTGTTTGAGATCAAGCAAACATCTGATTTTCTTTTTCTTTCTCCTTTCCTTTCTTTTAAGATTTATTTTTGTTTCTGTGAGGATGAGCAGACATATCCCACAGTGCTTCAGAGATGTCAGAGGGCAGCTCTCAGAAGTCAGGATTCTGCTTCCACAGTCCTGAGGCTGGACCTCTCTCTTGTCCTTCCCTGTGCTGTAGGTGCCCCTCCCCTCCCCTCCGGGCTGGGCCGGTGTTTTTCCCACCTCTGACTTCCATCCTCAGGCAGGAATTCTGGGGTTGCATGAGTAGCTACCGCATTCGGCCTTTTCACATGAGTTCTGGGAACTCCGTTGGGTTGTTAGGGTAGCACACAAGTGCCTTTAATTACTGAGTCATTGTGTTGACCCTCTGTCTTTTTCTCATTAATATTTTCTTTTATTTTTATTTGTATATGTATGTGTGTGTGTGTGTGTATGTATGTATGTATGTATGTATGTATGTATGTATGTATGTATGTATATGTGAGTACAGTGCCTGTGGAAGCCAGAGGAGTGAGATCCTCTGGAGCAGCTCAGTCAGTCGTGAGCCTCCTGATTGTGACTGTTGGGAACTGAACTTGAATTTTCTACAAGGGCAGTAGGTGCTCTGACCTGGGGACTCATCTCTCTAGCCTTGCCTTTTAAATAGACTTCAAAATACAAATTCTATCTTCCTTCCTTCCTTCCTTCCTTCCTTCCTTCCTTCCTTCCTTCCTTCCTTTTTTCTTTTCTTTTCTTTTTCTTTTTTTTGTTTTTTGTTTTTGTTTTTTGTTTTTGTTTTTTGTTTGTTTGTTTGGGTTTTTTTGTTGTTTTTTTGTTTTTTGTTTTTTTGAGACAGGGTTTCTCTGTGTAGTCCTGGCTGTCCTGGAACTCACTCTGTAGACCAGGCTGGCCCTGAACTCAGGAATCCACCTGCCTCTGCTCCTCAAGTGCTGGGATTAAAGGCGTGCTCCACCACTCTTTCTTTCAAGACAATGAAGCCTTTGTCTTCCAGAGTGTTCTGGAACTCACTATGCAGCCAAGGATGATAATTCTGTTTCTACTGCCCAAGTGCTTACAGGCCTGTGATACCATGCCTGGTTTTACAAAGCCTGGACCCAGGGCTCGCTGGGTGAGTGACTGTATTCAATTTGTGTGCTTCATGCTACGCAGGCCATCTACCAACTGATCCCCATTCCCAACCCCAGCAGTGTGTGTGTGTGTGTGTGTGTGTGTGTGTGTGTGTGTGTGTGTGTGTGTAAGTATTTTGCCTGTATGTATGTCTGTGCACCAGATGAGCACCTGGTGCCTGCATAAATCAGAAGAGGGAATTAGCTCCCCTTGAACTAGAGTTACAGATAGTTATTGGTGGTCCTGGGAACTGAACTTGGGTCCTCTGAAAAAGCAGCCAGAGTTTTAACCACCAAGTTATCTCTCCATCCTCAACAATTGGTCTTCTCTATACTATTTTACTACCTGTTAAACCTAAAGCTTTAGATTAGATCAGTTTAAAGTTTTGATATTGCAAATGTTCATGGGAAGCCATTGTGATCCACTTTAGAGGAAGGCAAGAGGCAGAACAGGCAAAATACAAACAAGGCTACAAGAACAGGTATGGGCTTGAACTTGGTCTCCAACAGGAGTGCAGACATCTGGCAATATCTGGAGACAGGCTTCGTTTGCCGTACAAGAGAAACCTGTGGGCTAAAGGGATGGCTCTGTAGGTCAAGGGGCTTGTTCCCAAGCCTGACGACAAGTTCCATACCTAGGATTCACACGGGGAAAGGAGAGAACTGACTCATGTTTGTCCCCTGTCTTAAATGCGTGTGGGTCTAAACACATGCGAGTGTACATACAAGCACAAGCGCGCGTGCACACACACACACACACACACACACCATGCACACAATAAATTAATGTAATAAAAATAAAGACTTTAGTGGTGCATGGTGGGTAGGGACTGAAAGTTCTAAGTAGCCTAAGAAAGGACCTTCCTCCCACAAATCCCATACACTCACTCACAAAGCAAAGAATTCTCCAGTGCTGAGTGTCCACAGTGCAAGACAAAAGAGCCCCTGGACAAGATGGCATCACCTGCTGAAGATCCAATTGAAGCTCTCTTCTGTTGTGAAAGTAGAGAAAAACGACATTATGTTATTTGTAATAAAATGGATGGATGGGGCTGGAGAAATGGCTCAGTGGTTAAGGACACTCGTTGGATCTTGGTTTGGCTCCCAGCATCTACATGGCGGCTCACAACCATCTGTAACTCAAGTTCCAGGGGACCCAACACCCTCTTCTGACCTCTGGCATCAGGCATGCATGTGGTACATAGACATGTATGCAAGCAACATGTCCATACGTACTAAATTAAAATAAATAAATCTTTTTTTTTTCAAGAGAGAAAATAGAGAATTGGAGGTCATCATATTGCTTAAGGATAAACCAGACTCACAAAGACAAATAATGCATATTTCTCTCGTATGTAGTGCCCAGTATATATGTATTCTCTCTCTTTCTCTTTCTCTTTCTCTCTCTCTCTCTCTCTCTCTCTCTCTCTCTCTCACACACACACACACACACACACACACATGCTTGCACATACATGCATGTATATGAAAGTAGTCTGGGGACTATTGGCTTTTTGAAATTGTCTGTATCAATTCCTCAACTAAAGTTCAGGAATCATAGCGGAAAAGGGAGAAGGGAAGATTCTGTTCCAGAAGAGCAGAAAATTTCTGTGAGATTTTGCCTTCTAGAAATGTCAGAAGCTACACCCATGAAGTCTGAACAGCATGGCTGCCTAATTAAGACCTGAACAACAATGACATTAATAGGCATGCTAACATAGAGAGGCCAAATCTTGCAGGGCCTCAGACCTACACAAAGAACTATGTGCAACTGCAGAATGCTGAGAGCAGGAGATATGGTCTTTCCCAAGGAAGAGCATCCTACCTGTCTGTCCAATACCAAGTTGTCAGTCCTGAGACAATGTGTAAAATGGTAGCATACATAGATGGAGCAAGTTGTATTTATTTATCTAGGAATACATACACACATATACATTTTAGCAGCAATGAAAGAAAAAGAGGAGCTGGTGAGATGGCTTAGCAGTTAAGAGCACTGACTGCTCTTCCAGAAATCCTGAGTTCAATTCCCAGCAACCACATGGTAGCTTATAACCTTCTGTAGTGGGATCCAGTGCCCTCTTCTGGTGTGTCTGAAAAGTGCAACAGTGTACTCACATATATAGAATAAATAAATCTTTTTTTGAAAGAAAGAAAGAAAGAGAGAGAGAGAGAGAGAGAGAGAGAGAGAGAGAGAGAGAGAGAGAGAGAGAGAGAGAGAAAGAGAAAAAGAGGCCATGAATTAGATGGGGATAGGACTTCATGGGAAAGGTCGAAGGGAGAAAAGGGAAGAGTAGAAATTATGTAGTTATAGTATAAATTCAAAACTAAAAATATTTTTAAAAAGTGTGCCCAAGTATTGGAGGGTACGTGTGCACGTGCACATCCATGAACACACGAGTAAGCCAGAGATGTGGGAGACCCTGCTCTAGCATTGTCCATCACATGCCTCTTTGACAGGATCTTCCACTGAACCTAGAGCTAGGCTAGCAGCCATAGAGCCCTAGTGATCTTTTATCTCTGCTTTCATAGATGCACACATGACCACACCTGGATATTTATGTTGTTTTTTGTTTTTTGTTTTTTTTTTTTTTTAAATGTGGGTTCTGCAAATTTGAACTCAGGCTTTTATTGAGTGGTAAGCACTTTTACCCCTCAACTGTCTCCCCAGGCCCCTGTCCTTTTCCTTCCTTCCTTCCTTCCTTCCTTCCTTCCTTCCTTCCTTCCTTCCTTCCTTCCTTCCCTCCTCCCTCTCCCTGCCCCTTCTCTTTTGAGACAGTGTCCTATAGTAGAGACTGCTCTTAAATTTCCTGTGTAGCTGAGGTTGACCTTGAACTCTTGACTCTCCTCCCTCCACCTCCCAAGTGCTGATTGTACCACTGTGCTCTATTACAAAGGAAGAGGAAGGAGGCTAGAGAGGAAGGGGGCAGGAAATGGTAATATGAGGTCATCATAATCAAACCACATGATCAAAAAGTTATCATAGAATCCATTTACGCAGGAAGTTGGTATGATTTATACAATGAGTGCTTTCTCCATAAAAAAAAAAATAAACAAAGAAACTACTAGAAAATATCATGGAGTTTTTGGAAGCATTTTTGGTACCTAATAGGCTGGGGACATGGCCCCATGGGTAAAGGATTTGCCTCTGGAGGTGATGCATATCTGTAATGCCAGCACTCCCACAGTGAAAGGGAAGCCAGAGACTGGCAGATGTCTGGATTGAGGGTCAGTAAGCTTGGCATGCACAGTGATGGGCAACAAAGATACCCCATCTCAAACCAGGCAGAAGGCAAGGACTGACATCTCAGGTTGTTCTCAGACCTCCACATCTATGCTGAACACATGGCCCTGGCACTTACATACATGAATACTCACTCCCATACAAACATGTACACACATGTACATATCATACACATATCTTGCATGTTACCTACATAAAAACATCAAAAAATAAAATAAAATGATTAGCAACTGTTAATAAAGAATTGTTGGAAGTGCTCTGGTGCATATAGCAAGTTCTTTTTGGATGGAACAGGGCAGAATTGGCTAGAGATTGATGCTGTTATGGGAAACTCTGTTATCTCAAATGCTGAACCAGATGCTGGGACCTCCCAGCTATGCCGTTAGCCTGTATTCTGGGAAACCTCTGGGAAGAGAATGGGAAGGAGGTGAGAAAACGGGCCCCAGTCAGATGTGACAATTCAGGCCATTGGCAGCAGCATGGAGGCCAACTGGAGTGTATAGCATCTGTAAGTGTCCAGATGTGGAGAGCTGGAGGTAGACAGAATAGGATTCAGGCTTTGTAGAAGAACAATGAAAGACAATTAGTTTTTCCATTTTACCCTGACATTAACTGGCGATGGGTTCTCATGCAGAGGACAAGATCAGGGTGTGGCTAGGAGCAAGTCGAGTTTAGCTGTTCGAGCCAGATCTATTGGTGGAGAGGACATGGGTATTCGCCATGAGGACTAAGAGCCAAGACCAGTGGTCAGGCAAGTGAGTGACTAGGTCAGGCAAGTGACTAGGTCAGGCAAGTGAAGCCCCAATTCCATTACGCTAAGTGAATTATTTTAATGCAATCTTGCTTTTTCTTTTCTTCTTGCCTTTCTCCGGTGGTAGGGCTGGAACCCAAGCACTCACACAGGATAGGCAGGGAAACCGTCTACCACATGCGTTGCTCTAATGAAATATTTTTACATGGTACTGAGAGTTAAACCTAGGTTCTTGGGCAAGTTAGACAAATGCTTTACCTCTGAGACACATCTCCAGCTCCATTTTTACTTTTATTTTGAGAGAGGCTCTTACTTAGTTGCCCAGGTTGACCTTGAACTTACTCTGTTGTCCATTTAAGTCATTTAGTTAGTTAGTTAGTTAGTTAGTTAGTTAGTTAGTTAGTTAGTTAGTTAGTTTTTCATGACAGGGTTTCTCTATGTAGTCCTGGCTGTCCTGGAACTCTGTCTATAGACCAGGCTGGCCTTGATCTCAGAAATCTGCCTGTCTCTGCCTCCCGAGTGCTAGGATTAAAGGCATGCACCACCACTTCCTGCTGACCATCTTAAATTTTATTATTATTATTAGTGTGTGTGTGTGTGTGTGTGTGTGTGTGTGTGTATTTAGCGGGGGTCAGAAGACAATTTTTGGAAGTTGCTTTTCTCCTTCTACCCTGTGGGTCTCTGGGATTGAACTCAGGCAGCTGACTTGGCAGCAGGCCTCTTTACCCACTGATCCATCTTGTCACCACCCAACACCACCCCCCACCCCCCACCCCAGGGAAATCTTGAGCTTGCAATCTTCCTATCTTAGCCTGTTAAGCAGCTGCAGGGCAGGCCAATGCCAGAAACACAGTGTTTCAAAGAAATTTAAAACAATGCAGAACTAGGAGGCGGGAAATTCAAAGCAACACAGGAAACGCACAATGAGCACAACAAAATCTTCCCTAGAAATAGAGCAGATACTGGCCCTATCAAATGTTATCTGGCTTGCCTCACTGTACTTTGGATCCTATCGTTAGTTAAGTTTTGATATTTGGACTGGAATTAATTAGGAGAGTAGGGGAGTCCTTGGCTAATGTGCATGAAGCCCTGGGTGGGAACCTCAGCACCATGTGGACCAGGTTTAGTGTTGAATGCCTGTAAATCCAGCACCCCATGGAGGAAGGAGAATCAGCAGTTCAAGACCAGCCTGGTATAAAAGAGACCTTATCTGGAAACAAAACAAGGCAAAACAAAACAAACAAACAAACAAACAAAATATCAATGTTTCACCTCTGGTTATTTTTCCCAAGAGTTAAAAAAATTAACATTAGAAATGACATTTATACAAATCTTGGATTTAGCTAATTTTTGTCTATGTTGCTAACATGTTTGCATTTCACCTTTTAAAGTTTTGCTCCCTGTTAGAGGCTGCACCCCACTCTCCCTCATCCTGGCCCTGCTGTACATGGACAGACAGAGAGAGCATTTCCAAGTGAGAGGAAGCAAGCGTTCAGAACATTCACATGAAGCTGTGTGGCCACGTGGACCCTCGGGTCTCCAGAATTCCACGGGGCGAGCTAGGGGTGGTGTTGGATCACAGGCAGGATGTACATCCAAGTAATGGAGGCAGAACATTGCTTTCTTGCAGACATGTGGGAGGCAGCCCCTTCCAAAATATGAGAAAAGCGTACTTAATGCTAACCATCTGTTTGGCGAATGAGTGCTTGCTGCTTCTAACCAGTTTTTACTCTACCAGTTTAGAGTCGATCAGGTCACAGGATTCTTTTCAAAGCAGGATGACTCCCCATCTCAAGACCCTTCAACAATATCGTCCTTCCATCCACTGTATCTATCCATCTGTCTGTCTAGTCATAGACCTAAATCATTATTTTGTTTATTTAGATTTTTCTTTTATTTTTAAAAATTATTTTATTTTTATTCAATAAGCATATTTAGTAATTTTATTAAATAAAAACTAGCTTTGTGTGTGTGTGTGTATACATATGCACATGTGAGCCATTTCACCAGCTCCAACTTACTTTTTTTTTCCCTACTTACTTTTTAGAGAAGATTTTATCTTTTATATTATTTATTTACTTTTGGTTTTCCAAGAAAGGGTTTCTCTGTGTAGCCCTGCCTATTCTGGATCTCTATCTGTAGGCCTCCAGAGACTGGGATTAAAGGCATGAGCCACCATGTCCTGCTTAAGATACTACTACTACTACTACTACTACTACTACTACTATTATTATTATTATTATTATTATTATTATTATTATTATTATTATTATTGCCTTACTATTAGACCTGGCTAGTCTGAAATTCACTGTATAGACCAGGCTTGCTTCAGACTCACAGAGATCCACCTGCCACTACCTTCCAGTGCTGGGGTTAAAGGCTTGCACCATGGCTAGATTACTTTTAATTGAGTTTGTGTGTGTGTGTGTGTGTGTGTGTGTGTGTGTGTGTGTGTGTGTGTATGTGTGTGTGTATGTGTGTGTGAGTATATATGTGTATTTGTGGGTGTGTGTATGTGTGTGTGTGTTTGAGTGTGTGTGTGTGTATGTGTGAGTGTGTATGTGTGTGAGTGTGTGTGTGTGTGTGTGTGTGTGTGTGTGTGTGTGTGTGTGTGTGTGAGTGTGTGTGTGTGAAGAAGGCCTAAGCGGTGTTGGATCCTCTGGAGCTGGAGTTGCAGGTGGTTCTGAGCCACTGGATTTGAATTGAACTCAGGTCCTCTGGAAGAGCAGCACTCATGATTTTTGTTTGTTTTTCAAGACAGGATTTCTCTGTGTAGCCCTGGCTGTCCTGGAACTCCCTCTCAAGACCATGCTGGCCTTGAACTCATAGAGATCTGCCTACCTCTGCCTCCTGAGCGGCTGGGACTAAAGTCATGCCCACCCACCCCCCCATCCCCCATCCCACAGTACTCACCCTTAACCCTGAAGTCTCTTCAGCTCTTGTTTGATTTTTAATTCTTTTTACTTTGTATTTGTGTTTGTGTGTGTATGTGGAGGGTAAAAAACAACCTATAGGAATACAGTCTCTTCTTCTACCATGTGGGGCTTGGGGATTAAACTCAGGTCTTTGTGTGTGGCAGCAATCACCCTAAACTTCTGCTCCTCGTGCCTCTACATCCTCAGTCTCGAATTACAATCCTGGGAATGTAATGTATGCTAGCAAGTACACTCTCAGACCTCTCCTGCTTTAAAACCATAGCAGACTAGCTTGGCATTAGTTGCTACTTTATTTTATCTTATTTTCTTTTAATTTTTTTGCTGCTTTAGAAACTCTTTTGATGAAGATCTTGTATCTGTATTTAAACACATTTATTATTTTATTTTATTTTACACCAGGCAGTGGTAGCAATTGCCTTTGACCCCAGCAGCACAGAGGCAGGTGATCTCTCTGAGTTCGGGGCCAGCTTGGTCTACAGAGGGAGTTCCAGGACGGTCAAGGCTACACAGAGAAACCCTGTCCTCGAAAAAAAATCGTTTTTCTTTTTCTTTTTCCTCTTCTTTTTCTTTCCTTCCTTCCTTCCTTCCTTCCTTCCTTCCTTCCTTCCTTCCTTCCTTCCTTCCTTCCTTTCTTTCTTTCTTTCTTTCTTTCTTTCTTTCTTTCTTTCTTTCTTTCTCTTTCTCTCTCTCTCTCTCTCTTTCTTTCTTTCTTTCTTTCTTTCTTTCTTTCTTTCTTTCTTTCTTTTTGGTGTGGGGGGGACTGGAGCGACTTCTCAGTGGTTAAGAGTACTTATTCTTCTAGAGGTCCTGGGTTTGATTCCCAGCATCTCGATGATGGATTGCTACCATATGTAACTCCAGTCCAGAGAATCTGATACTCTCCTCTGATCTCCTTGGGCATTAGGCACACATGAAGCATAGACATGCATGTAAACAAAACACCTCTATGCATAACATTTAAAAAAGTAAAAATGAGATTATTTACGGCCAAAAAGCATTCCACTTGCAGATGTCAGCAATTTTACACATCAATCTCTTGATGAGTTTATATTGTGTTTCTGTTACACAACAATGAAACTACTGGGAGCCTTGGTGGAAGCCACTGGCAGTCTAACTCATTGCTCTGTCTCCTCGATCTTGCCCTGACTTTTGGGTGAACTCTCAGACTGGAATCAGAGATTCAACATATTGTGTGTCTGAAGAATCCAGGTCTCGACCACTTTCAGATTTGAGATCCTGTGGGTTGTCAGGTTCTCGTCTTTCTCTTTTTGTACATAGATAAAGCCTGACCAGACAGAAAAGGTGTGCATGTGACTTTCCTAGACATTTGCATGTAACTTCCTGTAGGTAACATGCAAATCCCTGGGGAGTTTGGACTTCGCGACCAGTTAAAAGTCTTCTTTTATTATGTTTGTTAATTTGGGTGGGTGTGAGTGCTCACCCCTGTGTGCGGCAGTGTGTGTATGACACCCAGAGGACAACCCTTAGGTATTTGCTCTTTCCTTGTGTCTCACAGATCGCAGAGGTGTAGCTTAGGGCGTCGGTCTTGGTGGCAAGTGTGTCACTGAGCAATCTTGCAGGCTCCTCACGGCCTGCTCTTAGGAGTTCATTGAAGAACTCTGTCCTCATGATCTGGAGAAGTAACACTGTCTGGTTTGTGAGTTAAGTGCTCTTTTAATTCTGTGGATAACCATGGGGCTTCACTGGGAAACGGGGAGCCCTTCAAATGGAGCACTGTTGCTTTCTCCAGCGGTTGATCTGATGTCCTGGTTGATTGGGTGCTGATCAGGGAGTGGATTTAAAGAGTATGGCAGTAGAGTCTATGGATTACTTGGTGGGAGGTGATGAGGTAAAAGAAAGGGGAAGAAATATCTCTGGTAGTTGAATGGTGCTCCTTATCCCCAAATTCACCCACAACCTCGGGTATGATGTTATTTGCATTAAGGTGTTCTGGAGAAATGGCTCAGTGGGTCACACACACACACACACACACACACACACACACACACACACACACTTACATGTACACCATAGGTGACATGTGTACTTGGACCCTCGGGGTGGCCAGACTGGATCTTATTCTGGCTGGTCTGGAACTCACCATGTAGACATGGCTGGTCTTGAACTTGCTTTAATCCACATGCCTCTCAAGTGCAGAGATTAAAGGTATGCACTGCCACATAGTTTTAATATTTGAATTTTAGAGGACTACATACATTCAGGCTCCTGGCAAATTCATAAGACCGGGGACAGTACAGTGGCTCAGTGAACCGGTCAAGGCATATGCCACCAAAATGGATCCCCAGAACCCACACAGTAGAAGGAGAGAAGCCAGGGCTGGAGAGATGGCTCAGCAGTTAAGAACACTGCCTGTTCTTCCAGAAGACCTGGGTTCAATTCCCAGAACCCATATGGCAGCTCAAAACGGTCTGTAACTCCAGTTCCAGAGGATCTGACACCCTCACACAAAGGCAAAGCACCAACGCGCATGAAATAAAAATAAATAAATTAAAATAGATAAATAAAGGAGAGAACCCACATGTTGCCCTCTATCCCCCAAATGTGAACCATTGTATGCTTGTCCCAATACATATACAGGCACACACATGAAAATTTAAAAAGAAGTAAAACATTCTAAACAAATTCTTGCCACCATATGCATTGGCCCTCCTTTTGTCCAGTTATAGTCCTGAGTGTTAAGGACATTCCTGTTAACAGCAGAACATGCACCTGACGAGAGTCTCATGAGATGATAGGGTGGCTGAAAACTCCAATTCCTACTGCCTAGAGACACCATGGCCTGCCTAACAGTTTGCCAGCGCTGACACTTAATGGGAAGGGAAGGCTGAACGAAGAGTGGCCCTTAGTAGACTGTGATGTCTTCTGTCAGGCAAGGCAGTGTACGGAGCAAGATGTAGACAGTGGAGAAGAGGAAAAGCCTGCTGTGATATTTACCTTGTGGGAGACAGTGTTGGTGTGAATCGGAGTGAAATTAGAGTGCAGACAGAAAGGTGATCAGAGGTTAATCACACACAACAGTGTTATTCAGGGGGTAGGGAGGGGAGGTAGCTCAGCATTTAAAACACTTGCCATGCAGGCCTAAGAAATAGATTTCAGATCGCCAGAGATTCACATACAATCAGGGTGGGTGAGGCAGCCCATCTGAGACAGACCTCAGAGCTGTTGACTAGTGATGTTAGTCACATGGGTGAAAGACCCTGCTTCAGCAAATAAGGAAGAGGAGCAATGGAGGATGATACCAGCGTCAGGCATCCACATGCGTATGCATACATACACAGACATGTGCACCTACACACCTATAAAGACATGCTTCTTGGGGCTGGTGAGATGGCTCAGCGGTTAAGAGCACTGACTGCTCTTCCAAAGGTCCTGAGTTCAAATCCTAGCAACCACATGGTGGCTCACAACCATCCATAACGAAATCTGACACCTTCTTCTGGAGTGTCTGAAGACAGCTACAGTATACTTACATATAATAAATAAATAAATCTTTAAAAAAAAAAGACATTACACGTACGTGAAAATGAAAGAAAAAAAACCCAATAAATTAGACTATGAATTTCACACCACGGTTAAGGAGGGAGGAAATGAGGGAGAAAGGTGAAGACAGGAGGAGAGAGAGAGATAGAGAGGGGTAGGAGGAAGGAGAGAGAATATGAATTGAAGGCAGAAGGAAGCTTAAATGTGAGGCCCATGCTGAGACCCAGTCTGTGGGACCTTGTTGAGGTAAGATGTTAGTTCCCAAAGGCATGTGGCAAGTGATGCTTTTTTTTTGTACATTTTTTATTAGATATTTTCTTCCTTTACATTTCAAATGCTATCCCCAAAGCCCCCTATACCCTCCCTTCGCCCTGCTCCCCAACCCATCCACTCCTGCTTCCTGGCCCTGGCATTCTCCTGTACTGGGGCATATGATCTTCGCAAGACCAAGGGCCTCTCCTCCCATTGAGAACCGACTAGGCCATACTCTGCTACATATGCAACTAGAGACATGAGCTCTGGGGGTAGAGGTACTGGTTAGTTCATATTGTTGTTCCACCTATAGGGTTGCAGACCCCTTCAGCTCCTTGGGCACTTTCTCTAGCTCCTTCATTAGGGGCCCCGTGTTCCATCCTATAGATGACTGTGAGCATCCACTTCTGTATTTGCCAGGCACTGGCATAGCCTCACAAGAGACAGCTATATCAGGGTCCTTTCATCAAAATCTTTCTGGCATCTGCAATACTGTCTGGTTTGGTGGTTGTATATGCATATGCAAGGTGATGCTTTTGTAATGGAGGGTTTAGAGGGGTTGAGTTATTGGTATGGAGTCTCACTATATGATGGAACAAGGGCTTGTGGGATGTAATGTGTTTAAGCAATATCCTGAACCTCTGTGTGGTGATGGGTCCAGGCTGAGGGATAAGCACACACTGGCTACGATTAAACAAGGTGGCAGGTTATTTTATCTTCCTGGGATTTTAAAACTTTTTATTTTTATTTTTTGAGGTGGGTAGAGAAAGTTTAACACCAAGGTCAGGAATGTTCTGGAGAAAGCAAGGCAACTTAGTCACCCTAGTGTCAAAGCACAGAATGTCTTAGAGAGATTTTGGAAACTGGAGAGAGTAGAGAAACTGGAGACTGTGTAGTGTGTGTGTGCGTGCGCGCATGTGTGTGTGTGCATGTGTGACGATTGGCATCCAAAGTTTCTGAGAAAACCAGACTGATTGTACAGGACAGAAATGAAGAAACTTTCTAAGGACCAGTGAAATGGATTCCAAAAGTTGTCTACTGAGCACCGCATGCATGCTGTGGAATGTCCACACACCACTAAGTAAGTAGACAAAATTTAAAAAATAAAGAAAGAAGTGCAAGAAATTCTTCCTGCTTATTTCTCCCAAGGTTGTGATGGCTGTGTCGGAAAAGGGGAGGAAACTACAAGTTTCATTAATTTTACCTGTACAAGAGGGTGATATCTAAATCAGGCCTCTCTATTTTTTTTTTCAGACAAAGAGCAATATGTTTGAGAAGGCATGACAAGACAGATGGGTCTCTGACTGGGGGAGTAAACTCCAGGCCGTCGCTAGGAGATATATGGGGCCGTCAGGCTAGGGGGAGATAAGGGCTACTTCAGGGTGTTTACACAGGTTCAGGGCAGCCCAGTCACCAGCCTGTGGTCATCAGGGCTCTGTCCCAGCCTTCATGGTTGAAAGGATCTTTATGGCCTGTTGCTCCTGGGAGAGGCCGGCTGAATGAACCTTCCTGTGGCTACAGTTCCTCTGGGAGTTTCAGAGCCAGAAACTGCTCACAGGCCAATGTGGTAGATTTTAAGATGGGTTGTTTTTAATGTACAACTTGACTATTGTAAATAATGCTTTTGGAGACTATGGACAGGCTTGTATCTCATCTGCATTCTGTTTTCACTTTCTTGGATGGAATGCCTACACCTAAAATGTCCTTAAACACAAATAGTAATGTGCTGGTGGGTGGACGTGGATGTCCACTCTACCTGTGTCTGTTAACTGGGTTGGTCTCCAGCTGGGCAGTGTAGATATTCACACTGTGAGACCCACTTTCCTTGTGGTGATATGCAGTATCCCCTGACAGTTTTTGTGTGCTGCTGTGACAATTTTTTTCTTTTTCTCTTTCTTTCTTTCTTTCTCTCTCTCTCTCTTTCTTTCTTCCTTTCTTCCTTCCTTCCTTCCTTCCTTCCTTCCTTCCTTTCTTTCTTTCTTTCTTTCTTTCTTTCTTTCTTTCTTTCTTTCTTTCTTTCTTTCTTTCTTTTTGTTTTTGTTTTTTCAAGACAGGGTTTCTCTGTGTAGCCCTGGCTGTCCTGGAACTCACTCTGTAGACCAGGCTGGCCTCGAACTCAGAAATCCGCCTGCCTCTGCCTCCTGAGTGCTGGGATTAAAGGTGTGCGCCACCACGCCCGGCATGTTATTTTTGTTTTTAAGACAGAGCCTCTCCTATCATTAGGAAGGCAGAGGCAGGTAGATCTCTATGGTTGAGTTCCAGGATAGCCAAGGCTATACAGAGAAATATTCATTCTGTCTGTCTGTCTGTCTGTCTGTCTATCTATCTGTCTGTCTGTCTGTCTGTCTGTCTCTCTCTCTCTCTCACTCACACACACACTCACACACACACACACACACACACACACACATGACAGGGCCTTATTCTGAGGATGTCCATGAATTTACCCTCTTGCCTCTGCTTCCAAAGAGCTGGGCTCACAAGTGTACACTGACATGCCCAATTTATGCAGTACTAGGAAGCAAGGTTAGGGCTTTGCTTATTGTTTGCAAATTTTCCACCAAAGAAGTGACTCCTTACCGGTACTCTTGTATGTTGTGTAGGTTTTTTATATTTCTATTTGAGAGAGAGAGAGAGAGAGAGAGAGAGAGAGAGAGCTCACAGAGGTCAGAGGACAACTTGTAGCCATTCAATTCAGGTTGCCAGGTTGGCGCCGAGTACTTTAACCACTGAGCCATCTCACCAGCCCAGCATTTTGTAGTTTATAACTTTGAAGTGTTACGGAAGTCTTTTGAAAAATGAGCAATCCCTTGGTAAGAAAGGTCAACCCTGTGACTTGCAAAAGAATAAAAACATGAGGCAAAATAATTGCCTTCTGGAAGATGCTTTGTTTCAAAGAGTGAGCCGGACAGAGTCCGAGAGCTCCTCAGGAGAGGCATGCCTCTCTCAGTGTCACGACTCAGGCATAGTGAGTCATCTTCCAAATTATAGGAATTACGTGGCGGTGCGAAGACAAGGCTCGGGCTGGGAATTGGTAAATGAAAATTGCTTTTAGCAATTCAGTAGAGATGTGTCTTTTCATGCTGGGTTTTGAGACACGGCATTTGTCATTTAAATGTCAAAGCCTTGATGGGAATGTCATCTGAAACAGCAATAATTGTAATGTAAAATGTGTGCCCACTCTGTACCCTGGGAGAAAAGGTGAGGGGGAAACCCCACAAAGTTTTGAGCAGCTGTGTCATTAAATGGATTTTCTACTGAAACAGAATATGTTCTCATCAGGATGTGCTGGGTCTGAAGGTCATATTTCATTTTTAGAAAATTTAATTAAAATCTTAATTAAATTGTGTGTGTGTGCGTGTGCGTGTGCGCGCGTGTGTGTGTGTATTCACACATGCCTGGGTATGTGTTTATGCACCACCACAGAACTAGTATGGAGGTCAGAGGACAGCTTGAGGACTTGATTTTTTCCCTTTTATCATCATGTGCTTCCAGGTACAGAACATAGGTCTTCAAGCTCAGCAGCAAGCATCTCTACCTGATGAGCCATCTTATTGCCTGAGTGTTCTGAGGCGGCACTTCTTTCTTTTTTCTCTTTCTTCTTTTGTTTTGTTTGTTTGTTTGTTTGTTTTTGAGAGGGGGTTTCTCTGTGTAGCCTTGGCTGTCCTGGAACTCGCTCTGTAAACCAGGCTGGCCTTGAACTCACAAAGATCCACCTGCCTCTGCCTCCCCATGTTGGGAGTAAAGGTCTACACCATCACCTCTCCTCTGAGTGTTACATTTCTTTAGCCAACATGGAATAGGATAATAAAGACCGCATTGTATTTGTGTGTGTATGAACTTGCATGTGTGTGCATGTATACGTGCACTTGCATGTGTGCCTGTGTATACATGTATGCCTTTGGGTGTGTGTGTATTTGTGTGCATGTGTCCATGCATGTGCCTGTGTATGTTACGTAGGCCAGTAGTTGATGTCCATTGTATTCATCTTTGACCTAATGAATTCATTTTTTAAGTTTAAATTACATTGATTTATTGTGTGCTGGGGAGGCACATGCACGTCATGGCAGGTGTGTGTGTGGTCAGAACACAGCTTTAGAACTGACTCTGTTTTACCAGGCTTGAGCAGCAAATGCCTTCTGCCCTGAGCTCTCCCACTGGCCTTAGTGAATTTCTATCATTCGTTTTTTTTTTCTTTGTAGACTGCTTTTGTGTCTTGTATTACAGTTATACTAGTGGTTACAGTTTTAACTCTTTCTTTCTTTTTCTTTTTTTCAATGCTGAAGACTGAACCCAGGGCCTTGTGCTTGTTAGGCAAGTGCTCTACACTGAGCTAAACCCCAACCCCCTTTCTCTCTCCCTCCCTCCCTCCCTCCCTTCTTCCCTTCCCTCCCTCCCTCCCTCCCTTCTTTCCTTTCTCCCTCCCTCCCTCCCTCCCTTCCTCCCTTCTTTCCTTCCTTCCTCCCTTCCTCCCTTCTTCCCTTCCCTTCCTTCCTTCCTCCCTCCCTCCCTCCCTCCCTCCCTCCCTCCCTCCCTCCCTTCCTTTCTTCCTTCCTTTCTTTCTTTCTCTCTTTCTTTGTGCATGTGTGCATGTATGGGTTTGGTGCGCGTGTGAAAGTCAGAGAACAACAGCTTCACAGAGTCCAGTCCTGTCGTTTCCTCTTTATGTGGATCATAGGAATCAAACTCAGGTCACCAGGCTTCGACAGCAAGGCTCTTTATCCAGTGAGTTATCTGCCTACTTCTGCTCTTACGTATTTGTAGGTGGTAATGTAAGAAGTATTTTATTTTATTATCTTTTGTTCTTTCTTTCTTTATTTTTGGTTTATTTTTTTCAAGACAGATTTCTCTGTGTAACTCTGGCTGTCCTGGAACTTGCTCTGTAGAGCAGGCTGGTCTTGAATTCAGAGATTCCCCCCATCTCTGCCTCTGAGTGCTAGGATTAAAGGTGTGGAGCATCACCTGGCTTGTAACTGGAATTTAAAATTTTCACTTTGTGACTGGTCCTTGATGTTCACCGCTTGACTTTTGCTTATGGTTTTCCTCCGTGAATTGAAATCGTAAGGCATCTTATCAGTGGTTGTTGACTTCTCTGAAGCGAAATTCTGACTTTGTTAGACAAACAGTCATCAATAGTTAGTTGATCGTCATTTGTGAACTTTCAGGATCGCATGAGAGTGAGGAAGACACAGAAGAAGGGATCCCTTTCTCACCTCCGAGCTTTGGCGTTTCATATCTCCCTTCCTGTGGTGATTTCCATATCTCCGATGTTACGTGTATTGCCCCGAGATAAATTTTACATATGCATTTATGTAAAAATTATTCACACACATTATGAACAGGCTGTTATGCATAATCACACACAGGTCGTTATGTATAATCTATTATGCATACGTTGTTAGATGTATCCTATTTTGCACAATTATATTCTCATATACATTATGCAAAACAGCAGCCTATATTACTTGTCACCTGTCTTTCTTCATGCAACAATTCATCTTGGGCATTGTCCCCTGATAGGTTTAAAATTTGCTCATTTTCTTTTTATTATGGCAAAATCCTCCACAGTGTGAGGACATGGGGATTTAATGAACAGAGAGCCTTCCATGAACAATAAAGTCGTCTTCATCCCTTTCCCTGGGGTTTCAGAAGAACCAGAGAGGTGCGCTCATGCATATTGTACCAGGTATTTAGTTTGATGTGCCTGCAGGATATATTCTGGAAGGAATATTGCAGAGTCAAAGGACACGGGTGTACTCGAAATAAGCATTTATTCTTTCCATATTCGCTTGAATCATGTATTGTGAATGTTGGTAATAAGGCAGGACTCCTCAGGTCCCGATAGCACAGAAATGAACCCCACCTAAGACACTCTTGAGGGACTGAGGGAGCCACCTTGGAGACCAAAGCAGGCAGGTTCAGACACTGACAGGAACATAGCCAAAGTAAAATCGGTGAACAGAGTTAAATGGAAGCAGAGAGATTTGTTGGCTAGGGTCTCCAGCAATGTCAGTGGCTGCATAGTTTGCAGTTTGGGGCTTTTTAGTTTCTGTTAAAACAAACAAACAAACTCCAGGATCTCACATAGTCTAGAGCAATCTTATATTCGATATATAGCTTTCAACTTGTGATCCTCTTGCCTCTACCTTTGGAGTGCTCAGATCACAAGTGTGTGTCACTTGGCCTCATTTTGATAACAAATGTTCAACAAAAGGAAGAACACTGATAGAGGGTCTCACTATGTGCAGCCCATGCTGACCTGAAACAATTAGCCCAGAATTGCTTCAAACTCACGATCTTCCTCCCTGAGCCTTTTGAGTTATGGAACAACAGGCTTGTGTGTGTGTGTGTATGTGTGTGTGTGTGTGTGTGTGTGTGTGTGTGTGTTAATAAATGATCTTGGTGATAGTGCAGTCAATAACATGTTCAATCCTCAGAACCCATGTTGTAAAAGAAGCTGAATGTGGTAGTATACTCGTAGGATTTTAGCACTGGGAGGTAGAATCCGAGGCATCCTTGAGGACCACTGTCCAGGCAGTCTAGTCTAGTCGGTCAGTTCAATGCCAGCGAGAGACCCCATCTTAACAAAACCAAAGAGCTGCGGATGCGACTTAGAGAAAAACTGCTTATTATTTAATTGTGAAGACTGGGCTTTAGATCCCAGAACCCATGTGCAAAGGCAGAGCGTAGGCTGCCAAGATGGCTCAGCTGGTAACACACGTGCTCCCATGATCACATGAGTATGAAACCCAGGATCTTCATGGTAGAGGGAGAGGGCTGACTTCAGCAAGCTGTCCTGTCTTCCACATGTATGCTTTAGCATGCTCAAGCATGTGTTCGTGAACATGAGTGCATGCACACACACATACACACACACACACTCACACACATTCTTAACGAAGCCTTGAAACAAGATTTTTATAAACGATTTTCATGCATTGTATAAGTAGAGCCTAATTCTAGCACTCAGGAAAACCTATAACCCCAGGTAACATGATTTTATGTTTTGGGAACCGTTAAACAAACACTGCACAATGTCGTTAATTTGCCCCATAAATATTTATTGAACATCTACCATGTACTAGATGAGGTTTGAGACCATCAAGCCCAGGAGTATCTTAGAGCTTGGACATGGTGGGTTTCTGTGTTTTTCTTTCTCTGGTCCTTCCTCCCACACTCGTGCAGTTTCCATGGTAACAACCTGAAGTGGCTTCCCTTTCCTTCTCCTCACAACAGGTTGGAGCCACCCAGGAAATCTGGCAGCTAGAATAGGAGAGTGTCAGCTTAGGAAAGGGGGTAGACCATTGCTCTATTATACTTTTAGTTCTGAATAGCTTTTGTTTATTTCTTTATTCCTAATTGGAGTCTTTGCAGATGTATGAAAAGGCACAGGCCTGACAGTTAGCTTGCTTAGGGTTGCTGATTTCCAGGGTCAGCATTAGCTTCTTTCTGAGATCTCTCTGCCCCTCTTGCAGGAGGGTGTCTCTTTGTGTCCTCTTTTCTTCTGTGTGTCTAAGTTCTGTGTCTAAATCCTGTCTGGGTCTAAATTCCACCCCCAGCCCCACTTTTAATTATGTTATTTTCAGAAAGGTTCCCACATAGTTCAGGCTATCCTTAAACTAATTATGTAGCTTGGGATGGCATTGAACTTCTAAACCTCCTACCTCCACTGCCCAGGTGCTGGGATTACTAGTGTGAGCCGCCACTCCCAGATTGGCCATTTGTATAAGGACATCAGTTGTATTCAACAATGCTCCGTCTTAACTTAATTACATCTGCATCAGTCTTATTTTCCCCAAACAGTCACATTCTGAGTAAGGGGATGCTGTAGCTCTCCCATATATGGATATTAAGGCAACCCAATCAACTCATAACGTTGTAAGAGGTTTCTTCAAATTCTCATTGAAAATAAAGCTTTCTGGGCTGAAGAGATAGCTCAGTGAAGTACTTGACGTACAGTCACAAGGACCTGAGTTTGACATCGCCCCCCCCCCAAGAACTCACATTAAAAAAAAAAAAAGAGTCAGGCAACATAGCATGTGCTTACAGCCTCAGTGCCAGATGTGAAAATGCCTGAGACTCCCAGCACTGTATAAACAGGGCATGGCCATACACACCAGAAATCCCAGTACTCTGAGGTACAACAAGACTATGCAGCTAGGCATGTCCTCAGACTCACAGATCCTCCTGTCTCTCTCAAGTGCCACCTCATCATGAACCACTGGAAACATATGTAAAGTGGATTTGCAAAGAAAACCTTTTCAAAAAGGAACCGCCAGCTATTTCCCAGATATCCAAATTTATGGCAAAGAGGGGCATGAGTGAATCTATCAGAGGCCACTTGTTGGAGGGGATATTTTTTCTATTTCTGTGTAGTCTCTGACACCATTGGCCATCTGACCAGTGGTGGAGTTCTGAGGAGAGAAATGGAGGCCAGAAGAAAGGCTGTGAGGAGCTAGTGTTCTGTGCATGGAGACACTAGAGTTTAACTGAGGGGGACCTTGAACTTCTGATCCTTCTACCCTAAGACCCCAAGTGCTGGTATGGAGAAGCATGTACCAACACACTCAGTTCATACCAGTGCAGGGACCCGAACCCAGGCTCTTATGTATGCTAAACAACAATCGACCAATGGAACCATACCCAACCTCATGAGGGCTAGCTAGTAACGGTGCTTCGGAGTCTGAAAAGGTAGACATGCAGGAAAATCGCATGTTTTCTACTATCAGGTTTTGGTTTTTTTTGTTGTTTGTTTTTTGTTTTTGTTGTTGTTGTTGTTGTTTTTTGGGGGGTTTTTTGTTTTGTTTTGTTTTTTTGGTTTGTTTTTTTTTTTTTTTTAATTTGTAATTCCAACTTGCCTGATGACTGGCAAATGAAAGTTGCTTAGATTGAAGGCTAAAACCACTTAAAGATTGCAATAGCTACAAAATATAATGAAATGAGCAAAGAAGGTCTGCTGTGAGGACAAAGAGACCTTGGGCTCCCATGAACACCACACACAGTGAAATATGGATGGTTCAGGAGACAAACAACTTTGAAATAGCAGTCCTTTTTGCCTGAAATTACTTCCACTAAGTAGAAGCCACTGGAAACTCAGGCTATCCATGCACCCAGGAGATAATGGCTCAGACCAGGCCAGAACATTTCCTTTTCTGTGCCTAATGCCTATTGGGGGATCCATTGTGTATGCACATAGCCATTTAATGGCAAGAAATGGCACAGGAAACAAAGTATTCAAAAGATGCCCTTTTCAGACATAGAACATGGTCCATTAAGGTTGTTTTGCTGATTGTTTCCATGGAGACCATTTCATGTAATTATTCTCCAATTTTTCAGGGACTAAAAAAAAATCTTTGTGTTTCGATTTTCTAATGCAGTGGCTTGGAGCATACCCATTACAGCTCAGCACACAACCAATGGTTCAGAAATGCTCTTTGTTCTGACTTTCAGATAGATATCCCTTGTGCAAGAAATGCAAGACAATGGGGTAGATCTCACTTTTCTTCATCTGTATCTGCAAGTACAGGTGTACACATGTGCACACACACACACATGCACACAGGCATGCACACACATACATACACACACAAAAAAACGAATTGAAATGTAATAAAAAGTAAAAAACAACATGCACTTTGAAACTGAAGCAAGAGTATTGCTTGAGCCAAGAACTCTTGGCTACCCTGGGCTACACTGCAAAGTCCTGTAAACAACAACAACAGCAACAGCCAGCAGGGGTTTTGGGGAACTCAGTTACCAGACAAGTAGGCTCTCTTCCTGTCTGTACATGCACAAACCAATATGCACACACATACACACACATATACCTATTTACACTTATGTATGTGTATTCCCAATACCCTATGTCTAAACAAATTTGTATCTTCGTGCAGAAAAAATCCTGTGGTCCCCACTGTCTTTATGACATAAGAACCCATGGGGGCTTTGGACTAGAGTGTGACAGAGTCAGATAGCCCTTGAGAAAGGGGCATGCTAGGCTTATCCATTACAGGTCTCCTCTTCTTTACTCCCTACCTGAAATAAAATATGTATTGGTATGTATCAATAGGATTCCTTATTCATTTATGCTGATGGCTCTTTGGTTTCTTTTGGCCTTTAGTCTAAAATCTCCAGAATTTCTTGTGGCATATGTATTTATTTTTTATTTTAAGTTGTGTGGTGATGGTGATGTGTTTGTGTTATGGTGTGATATGTGTGTGTGCATGTGTATGTGGTATGGTGTCTGTATGTAGCATAGTGTGGTATAGTATGTGTACATATGTGGTATGGTGTATTGTGTGGGTATTTGGTGGTGGTGGTGGTGGTGTGTGTGTGTGTGTGTGTGTGTGTGTGTTGTGTGGTGTATTATGTGCATATATGTGATATGGTGTGTGTGTTTGGTGTGGTATATGTAGTATAGTGTAGTGAGATGTAGCATGTGAACACATGTGGTATGGTCTGTGTGTGTGTGTGTGTGTGGTATAGTATAGTATGTATGCATATATAGTATGGTGTTTGTGTGTGTGCATGTGTGAGTGCAGGTGCCCCTTCAGAGTCCAGAAAGAGGGTGTCCAGTCACCTGGAGCTAGAATTGCATGCATAAATGAGCCACTAGACATGGGTACTGGGGACAGAACTCAGGTCCTCTGAACTGTCTCTTCAAGATTCAATTAATTCATTTTTAATTACTAGCTATCAAATAATTTCTCCCCCCCCCCAACTTAGTGGCTTCAAATAATAGCTTTCCAGTGGGCCAAAAGTGAGGGTATGACTTAGCCGAGTTCTTTGCTCCAGGTCTCACAAGACTAGAATCTAGGGGCCAGTATGTCTGGGTTCTCAACTAGGGAAGGATCTCTGGCCAGGCTGCCTGGGGTTGCTGGCAGATTCTATTTCCTTGCAGCTGTGGGAAGTGGAGGTCCCTTCCTCGACTCCTGTTGGAAATTTGCCTTACGTTTTGAAGACCACCTGCATTTCCTGGCCAGTCAAGCTTTCCCAGTACAACTCCTTCATCAAGTCAGCAAAGAGAATCTAGAATGCATTGCTGGCTTGGCAGGGCCTTATTATTGCCACATATTTATAAATGACCTCCTATCTCCTTTGTTGCACTCCACAGGTTAGAAGCCCCAACCTCCATACTCAGGGGAAAGGAATAGTGCAGCGACATGAACTTTGGGAGCTGGTGGACAATGAAGACATCTTCTACTTCCAATGCTGCCCTTCCATATTGAGAAATAGTCTTCAGTTAGCCAAACTCTGGTCAGGGTCCTGAACCTTGTCCTGTACCAATGTGTATACTTCCTTATAAAATTCAGTTGCTTTCTTTTTCCTTTCCCATGTGTGTTGCATGCATGAGGGAGCATGTATGTGCATGTGGAGACATGGGGGTTATGTTGGAAATCATGTGGTCACTCTGTTTTTTACCTTATTCACTGAGGCATGGTCTCTCAAGCAAACTCAGATCTCACCTGTGTGACCTGTTTTGCTAGCCAGTTTGTGTTGGATGTCCATCCTCCACCAACTAAGGCTAGAATCACAGGCAGTGGCCCACATTCACCAGACACTTTGCATGAGTTTGGGGAGTTCCAAATTCAGGTCTTCAAACTTCTGTAGCAAATGCTTTAATCACCGAGCAATCTACTCAGCCTCTTCACAATTTTTTAAAAAATATAATATCTTGTATATGTCAGGTAGGCCTCAAACTAGCTATGCAGTTGAGTATGAATTTAAATTTCCATACCCTCTCCTTCACTTCCCAGGTACTGGGATTATAGTTATGCACCACCACACTTGGCTTATGCAGCTTTGAGGATGGAACCTGGGACTTTCTTCATGTTAGACAGGAATGCTACCAACTTAGACTCATCCCCCTTACCCCTAGTCCCCAACTGGGTTTCAGTAAGAACCTGTTGGGTCTGTTTCTTAAGAGATGAAAGTGCAGGCAGCCCAAGGGTATTAAAGCATAGCCAGAGGTAGCTGGTCACAACAGAGGGCTATAATTTAAAGGCTTGGTAGTCTTGAGATATGATCAGTCTCTCATCAGGTACCCTTCTGCCATCCCCAAGTGACAGTGGGGGCTGTTCCCTGTACCTGGTGATTTCTCTTATCAGTTTTCTGTCCACTGATTGCACCACACTCTGATCCTTGGCTCTAAATCTCTCACACGTCTATGTTGCATTGAGCTCAATATGTCTCTTGACTGTACAGTCCCATTGTCTGTACCACTGAGATGGTTCAAAATGGAGTCTCTCTTGTATTTTAATAAGTATCACTGGACAGTTGTTCCTTAACAACACACCTCCCAAAATTCATTTGTCGTGTGTGTGTGTGTGTGTGTGTGTGTGTGTGTGTGTGTGTGTTGGGGAGAAGGGAGTAAAGGAAAGCCTTGTGTGTTATCCTCAGGAATGCTGTTCACTATCTTTGAGACAAGATCTCCTGTAGACCTACAGATCATTAACTAGGCTCCATTGGCTGGACAGTGAGCCGCTGGAACCCTCCTGTCTCTCTCTTCCCAGTGCTGGGATTAGAAGCATGTGCTGTCAAAGCTGGTTTTTTAACATGGGCTCTGAAGACTGAGTTCAAGTCCTGGTGCTCACAAAACAAGTGTTTTACCAACAGAGCCACCCTCCCAGCTTGCATTGGTCAAGGTTTGAAATAAAGGTACCAGTGGGAGAAACTTTTTGACACACAATCTAGAGTATCCAAGAACACAATATTAATGTCAAGACAGGATCCAATTGCAAAATCCAGGCCGGGCTCCCAGGACTCACTGTGGGTGGAATCCTATGGGAGGTGAGCTAAAGGTTCACCTGAGGTCCAGGAAGTAACTGAATTTCCACAGGACTCAGGGGGTCAGCAGCTTCTTGGAACCAGCTCCCCATGGCCAGCAGAGTATTGAAACCGCAGCTGTCTGCTCGGCACGCCGTGTCCCTAGATGCAGCCGATAGCCAGCTTTTCTTTAATTTCCTGGGGCTGGCTGCCTTTTCTCTCCCTTGTCTGACACAATGCATTCCTGTCCTATGTGTTTGTGAGGAGCTCAGTACACAGCTGGCTCTAGTGTGAGCACGTTTCACATTTCCACACCATGATGCCAAACTTCCTTTCTGATATGCTTGTGGGAGAAATTCCTATTGTACAGCACGGCTTTGCTCAATCTCAACATGGCTGGCATTTGGGCCTTCATAATTCTTTGTCATAAAGGCAACTGGTTGTCCTGGGCACTACATCTCAGAGTGATATTTCTGGCCTCTGCTCACTAGGAGTACCTGGAACATATCACCTCTTCCTTTGTGATAACCCAAAATGTCTTCAGGCATTGTCAAATGTTCCTGAGTGATTAAAATCACCCTAAGTTAGTTGTGTAGCTTCTGGCAAGTTGACTATGCTCCTGGAATGAACCCCTCACCTGGCTCCTGTAAGCAGCCCTTAATGAAACACACTGCGTGCTGGTAACTGACTCAGGAGACAAAAGTGCTTGCTGCCTGAGTTTGATCCTAGGAACTTACATGGTGGAAGGATAGAACTGACTCCTGTAAGCTGTCCTCTGTTCACACGTGTACTATGGCATGTGAATGCTCACACACAAAAAAATCAAATCAAATCAAAATAAATGTAATAAAAAGGACATAGAAACCATCCTAGATCAAGAAAGGTAACTGTAGTGTAGAAAACACATAATCTTACAGTTTTTATTTTGCATTAGTTTCCATTTTTAAAAATTTAATTCTTTATTATTTTTTCACATTTCAACACACACACACACACACACACACACACACAGCAGAATGTGGCATCTGAGCTGGGGTAGTCCAGGACACAGCCTGAATTCCTGTGGTCCTTGAGGCCTGTGTTCACAGGATTCTTTGCTGCTGGGGCCAGGTCCTCCCATAGACCAAATCCTTACTCTGAGAAGATGAAGATGAAGCACACAGAGTACCATATTCTCCCCAATAATCCTTTCTTCCTCCCTTTACCTGAAATTCTATCATTTCCACCACAACCTAGTTTCACTTTGAATGCTGAGCTTGTCCCAGCCCTTAAGTCTTTCTAAGCCACCACAATAATGGAATAGAACTAAAATACCCTTATCAGTGCTAACTGATTCTGAGAACATCCCAAGACCATTACTTTTGCATACTTATTGCTAAGCTTATCCCTTCTGCTACATAGTAGATGGGAAAGAAATGCAAGCATGTGGGTGTATACACACACACATACACACACAGCACACGTGTGTGTTATGAATTTGAAGCAATTAGCTTCAAGACAAGTCCTATTGCTTAGCTCTCCCTTACATCTTTCAGAGAAAAGCCAGGCAACATCCATTGTTTTGGATCATGGTAAAGAGTAGCATTTTTTAAAAAACATGTGTAGTATGTATTCATGTGTGCACACGTATGTTTGAGTATGTGTGGCTCCACATGTGTGCAAGTATATGGAAGTTTTAGGTTGATGTTTGTTGAGAATCATCCATAGCTGCTTTCCCACCTTATTTTTGGAGGCTGGGTCTCTCAATCAAACACAGAGCTTGTTAATAGGGCTAGTTCTCCTGTCAGTTCCCTCCGAGGATCCCTTGAAACTGTCTGAGGCTAGAATTTCAGGGAGGCAGCCATGACCATCTGCTGTTTTCATGGGTTCTGGGGATCTGAACTTTGGCCCTCATGTTGTCTCAGTAAGTGATTAACTATTGGACCATCTTCTCAGTTCAGGAAAGGAGTTTTATTCCAAGCTTCCGGAACTCAAGGAAAGATGAAGGAGGGGGAGGGAGAGGAGGAAGAAGACGAGGAGGAAGAAGAGGTAAAGGTGAAGACTTGGATTTTTATTTTGATGCTGAAGAAGTGTCAAAAGCTTGTGCAGTAATCGAGGCAGAAAATGTGGATCATCTATGCTATCGGAGTGCTGTTTGGAAAGGTGGCAGTAGCCTGTGGTGGGGTGTTTGGACAGTAGTAATATATTTACACACCTGGTGATGTTTTCCATTTGTGTGGAATGTGACTCCTCAGATCTAACAATGTTACAATCAGTAAATAGAGTAAAGTCCATCTCCAAAACACATCGTCAGCTGATAGCATATGTGACTGCACTCTAGAGAGTCCATCTCCAAAACACATCATCAGCTGATAGCATATGTGACTGCACTCTAGGCTTTATCTCTACAGCTCCGAGTCACACTCCTCTTCAACTAGGGAATGAGACCGTGGAAAATTCCATTTATATTTCTTGTCTGTTCTTGAAATTTCTATATATTGTGCTGATTTTATATTATACACCTTCCCATTATCATTTATATACCAATTCTTTACTACCAAAATCGTCTATGTGCACATATCTCTATCATGACCTTTCCAGTTGGATGCTACAGGGATCAAAATCAGGGAAACTCTACAACTGAAAATTATTCTTGGAGAATAATTAAAAAGCATGTTTCAGAGAAATAGCCATACAGACAATTATGTGCTTGTAAACACACACACACACACACACACACACACACACACAGTCCCACCTAAAAATCCAAAATACTTTCATCAACACATTTGTCTTTCATTGGTCAATTCCTAAGTTCCACAGCCTTTGCAGCCACCTTCCCATTCTCCCATTAACTAATCCACCTAGTCATTCATTAAACCATTCTTCACTCATGCATCTCTTAATTAATTAATATTAATAAAGGAACAAATCAGTGGATCTCCCATTCATCTATTAATTCATCCATTTATCCAGTAGCCCACCCACCCATTCATTCATCCATGTATTCATTCACCTATCCACTTATTAATTCGTAGATCTACTTATCCACCCATGCATCACTCTACTCATCCATTCATGTGCTTATTCACCCACCCATTCACCCAGTCATTCATATATGCATCCTTTCTCTTTCGCTCACTCCCCGTAAGACAGCTCTGCTCCCTCGTGTTCTTCTGACACACAATTATGCTCTAGCTTCACATGCTTCCAAGTCAGGCTCCTTCTGTCTAGAGTGGCCATTTCCCTAGTAACCCAAGGCCCTTCCCTCCTCACTCTATTCAGGTCCTCTGTAACAGCACCATCTCCAGGAACCCCTCAACACAGCTCCTCCCAAAGGACCTCCTCCTCCTCCTCTATGTATCTCATTTGCTTCCATTTTGTAGAATTGACTCCCATCAGCTGTTTTAGGCCAAAGTGAATGACAGATGAGTCCCAGCACTGAAAGAATTATCAAGGAGAGTTAGCCCTGTCTCCCATTTTATCAACTATTTTTAACTGACTCTCTACTCATAGTGGGACTTCAGTAAGTATATTCAGAATAACAGATACTTAAATTTTTACATTAATTGTGTGTGAGGGTGGGGAGAGGAAGAGTGAGTGAGAGACAGAGAGAGAGAGAGAGAGAGAGAGAGATCTCATATACCACCCTATGTGCAGAAAACAGAGAACAACAGAGAACAACTTGCTAAAATGGGTGCTTTCCTTCCCCGTGTGTATTCTAAAAAACAAATTGAAGTTATCATTCATGATGGAAAATGCCTTAACCCACTTGGCCACCTTGCCAAGTAGGGGTAAATACATGATGTACCTGAGCATATGAATGGGGTTTCTTCTTGGTTGTTATTATTATTATTATCATTATCAACTATTACTATTACTGCTTGCATATTTTAATGAAAGGTCAAGGAAGACATAAAAGAGATCCATGAACACTAATAGGTCTAGACATCTGCCTACTTGTGTGCACACATGCAAATACACCCTGAGAGAGCAGTGAGAACGCATACTGCTGTGCTACTGCGGCTTCCAACAGCTTTCTAATCAGTGGAGGTTTTGGCTCAACACATTTCTCCTTGTGCAAAGACTGGTACAAGTGACGCAGTTCAATGTGAGCAAAATGCAAAATGCAGAACTGAAGCAGAGCCTAGGCAGCCAGCCTCATCCCTCCAGTGGCATGACTCTGACGTCCACCTGAGTCTGATCCACTCCCAGCTCGGGAGCCCACAGTCTGCAGCAACAGGGGCTGGCTCAGGCTGTTGCCAGGGAAACTGCAGCAAGAGGGGAATGAGGGGCTGGAGGAGGGACAGAGTGCCCAGAGTGCCGCTTAAGGATGTTCTAGGCCCCCAAACCAGACCATATGCAGATTCTACACACACACACACACACACACACACACACACACACACACACACACACACACACAGTAGGTCTTCAGCACATGTCAGAGAGCCAGTGCCTGTGTTCTGACACCATTTGGGGGTGGGTAGAGCTTCCTTCCCTTACAGTGAAATTTGTTCTTTGAGACTCAGTTGTGCAAGTGTTTCCCTCCTGAGCCTTGGGACTAGAGAGAGATGACCCAATGACCCCACCCCTCTCTACAGTGAACCTGCTGTGAGGAGAGGAATGGTGAAGGTGGGGTGCTGACTGTTCCCACAGGATACCTGTGCTGCCTGCCACTCACATCAGTGCCTGGGACCCCAAGAGAACCACAGGGAGGAAGGGCTCTTCCCACCCAGGTGGCAGAGTCACCTCCACCCAGGGAGTCAGCACAGTACAGCTGAACTCTGAGCTGAGTGAGGCGGCTCCAGGCTCAGGGAGCAGCAAGCATGAAGCATGACAAGCCTCCTGTTTGACAGGAACATGGTGAAAACCACTGGCTTCTGAAATCAAGTGAGCAAGGGAGCAATGGAGTGGAGAAACAGACAGATAGCTAGCCACCAGGACAGTCGTGCTTCTCTTGTAGGCTTTCAGTTTAGTGGTTTGCCACCACAGTCATGTGATTCACAACTTCTCTCTCTCTCTCTCTCTCTCTCTCTCTCTCTCTCTCTCTCTCTCTCTCTCTCTCTCTGGTTTTTCGAGACAGGGTTTCTCTGTGTAGCCCTGGATGTCCTGGAACTCACTTTGTAGACCAGGCTGGCCTTGAACTCAGAAATCTGCCTGCCTCTGCCTCCCAGTGCTGGGATTAAAGGCGTGCGCCACCACGCCCGGCTTTCAACTATTTTCTTTCCTTGTTCTTTTTAAATTTAATTATGGTCATTTATTTTGTGTGTGGGGAAATGGTAGGTGCATGAGCCACTATGCACCTATAAAGGTCAGAGGACAATTTGTAGGAGGTAGTTCTTTCTTTCTGCCACGTAGACCGGAGGGATTGACCTCGGGTCCTCAGGCTGAGCCTTCTTTTAGGCTCTAACCGTCACAGCTTTGGCTTGTGTTTTGCACGTAAAATCCAGTGACTACTGTTCCATCACCCCTAACTTATCTGCTTCTTGGAGCCACTTCTGGGCCACTCATTCAAGTTCTAGGCTATTATAGATTTTGACGATAGTCTGATCCTCCCTTGAAATGGACCTGCGTTAGCGCCAGCCCCTGGGACCCCATGGGGACAGATTTAGAAAGTGTGGGAAGCCACACAGTTCTTTAGGGTTTCAAACACAAATATGGCTGGAAAGGGGGCCACGATCAGATCTCCATACATGGTTTGTTTCTTCAAAGCAGACCAAATGCCGTCTGGTCTAACGTGATATCTGTGACAGACTTTCCTCCTGGGCGTAGGTTGCAGGACTTCAGGATGCTGAAGAGGTGTGGTTGCCTGGGGAGGCTCAGAGGTCAATGGGTGGTGTTAAACTCCGGATCTGGTTCTTCTCCGTCAGCAGGAAACTGATGAGATCAGCTCATTCCTATCATTGACGCTTCCACAAGAAGCTTCCCTCCACGTCCACACTGAGCAACACCTCTGCCCTGCTCTTGGTACCAGCCTCCACTGCCGCAGCCTTTGTGGCACCGCGTTCTCCCTGCCTCCCCTCCTGCATTTCCCTCCAGTGTCTTTGTATTTGTTAGTTGTGTCATCATCTCTGTGACAAGGGACAATGGGAGGAAGGAATGGTTTGTTTGTGCCCACAGTTTACTGATGGAGTCCGTCATTGTGGGGAAGTCATAAAGGTAGCTGGTCACATTGTACCCTCTGTCAGGAAGCAGTGGTAATGTTCCTCTTGCTTCCTCCTTTTCATTAATTTCAAGACCCTAGTCCTTGGAATGATGTCACCCACACTCAAGATGGCTCTCTCTACTTCCTTTGACCCAGTCTAGAAAGTTCCTTCACAGACAAGTCTAGAGAGGTCTGTGGACTAGGTGATTTTATAACAACATGTCAAGCGGACAATCAAAATTTATTGTCAGTCTCCTTTACAAGATCATTCATTCATCTGTGAAAGGCACATGCCACCGCATGTGTGTGGAGATCAGGGGACAATTTTTAGAAGTTAGTTCTCTTCTTCCACCATGTGGGTCCTTAGAGTCAAACTCAGAGGGGTCCGGCTGATTGCAAATGGCTGAGCTGTCTTGAGGACACCCCAAAATAGATATAAAGATAAAATCATGGGAATTTGTGCAAGACACAGCCAACCCCACTAGAGGATCATGGTCATCCTGCTCTCTACCTGCCTACGATTCACCTTTCACATTCATTTGCTTCCAGAAGGCGAAGGTTTTCACCATGTTCCTGTCAAACAGGAGGCTTGTCATGCTTCATGCTTGCTGCTCCCTGAGCCTGGAGCCGCCTCACTCAGCTCAGAGTTCAGCTGTACTGTGCTGACTCCCTGGGTGGAGGTGACTCTGCCACCTGGGTGGGAAGAGCCCTTCCTCCCTGTGGTTCTCTTGGGGTCCCAGGCACTGATGTGAGTGGCAGGCAGCACAGGTATCCTGTGGGAACAGTCAGCACCCCACCTTCACCATTCCTCTCCTCACAGCAGGTTCACTGTAGAGAGGGGTGGGGTCATTGGGTCATCTCTCTCTAGTCCCAAGGCTCAGGAGGGAAACACTTGCACAACTGAGTCTCAAAGAACAAATTTCACTGTAAGGGAAGGAAGCTCTACCCACCCCCAAATGGTGTCAGAACACAGGCACTGGCTCTCTGACATGTGCTGAAGACCTACTGTGTTCAGATTGTGTGTGTGTGTGTGTGTGTGTGTGTGTGTGTGTGTGTGTGTGTTATGGTCTGGTTTGGAGGGAGAAAGCATCCCTGTCCTTAAGGGGTACTCTGTTCTGTCTCTCCTCCCCACCTCCCACTCTCTGCACACACACACACACACACACACACACACACACACACACACACACACAAACACACACAAGCTCCTGCAGTCATTTCCCTGGCAACAGCCTGAGCCAGCCCCTGTTGCTGCAAACTGTCTGTGTTCCTGAGCTGGGAGTGGATCAGACTCAGGTGGACGTCAGAGTCATGCCACTGGAGGGATGAGGTTGGCTGCCTAGGCTTTGCTTCAGTTCTGCATTTTGCATTTTGCTCACATTGAACTGTGTCACTTGTACCAGTCTTTTCAGTAGAAGGGCAAAGTCTAAGTTTCTACTGATTCAGAGTAAAGTTAAGATTCTCTGTAGTTTATATTTCACCATTTGTTTATCCAGTACATATTCATATTCAGATGCCTGTCTAGATACTTAGATAAATAGGCCTACGTATACTCGTTGATCTATTTGCAATTTTATACTCTCTATATTCTAACCAGAAGACTAAAACCAATGGAGGAGTAAAAATACCAAGTTTCTATTACTATGTGAACCATACATTCATTCTAAGAGTAAGATTTATAGTATACATATATAATGTATAATACAAATACGTTGACACATATGTACAGTTTTATCTATAGTTATATATATTATATGCATATATATGCATATACATATTCATATGTGTGTGTATATATTGGACAAGGTCATTACACACTTGGTCTTCTGTACTTGAGAGGTCAACTCGTGGTAATGGTGAATTTGAGGCCAGTCATGGCTATATAGTAAGCTCCTGTCCACAAAAGGTGGAACAAAAAGTAACTGTTGTTATGTGTTCATTCTGAATATACTTACTGAAGTCCCACTATGAGTAGAGAGTCAGTTAAAAATAGTTGATAAAGTGGGAGACAGGGCTAACTCTCCTTGATAATTCTTTCAGTGCTGGGACTCATCTGCCATTCACTTTGGCCTAAAACAGCTGATGGGAGTCAATTCTACAAAATGGAAGCAAATGAGATACATAGAGGAGGAGGAGGAGGTCCTTTGGGAGGAGCTGTGTTGAGGGGTTCCTGGAGATGGTGCTGTTACAGAGGACCTGAATAGAGTGAGGAGGGAAGGGCCTTGGGTTACTAGGGAAATGGCCACTCTAGACAGAAGGAGCCTGACTTGGAAGCATGTGAAGCTAGAGCATAATTGTTGTGCCGGAAGAACATGAGGGAGCAGAGCTGTCTTACGGGGAGTGAGCGAAAGAGAAAAGGTATGGAGGTGAATTCAGAGAGGGAACTGGGCAGAGGTTGTGCAAAGGCCTTCAGATTAGCCACACATAAAGGATCAACACAGAAATGTATAAGGAAGTTATTAACAATATTTTTTCAGGATCTATTTCCTTTCTTGGGTGAGTGGAAGGATGGATGGATGGATGGATGGATGGATGGATGGATGGATGGATAGATGTGTTAATGGATAAATGATTTATGAGCTGATTAATAAATGCATGGATGGGTGGAAATCTGGTATGGATAGATGAATAGAAAGGTGGGTCAGGCATGGTGGTGCACACCTTTGATGCAGCTGTTGGGAGACCAAGGCATGTAGATCTCCAAGTTTAAAGCAAGCCTTAAAGCTCACTTGTCTACAAAGTGAGTTCTAGGACAGCTATGGCTACATGGAGAAACCCTAACTTAAACAAGCAAACAAACAAAATAGAGGGGCTGGACAAATGACTCAGTAATTAAGAGCATCGACTACCCTTCTAGAGGAACCAGGTTCAATTCCCAGGACCTACACAGCAGCTCACAACTGTCTGTAACTCCAAGATCTGACATCCTCACACAGACATGCAGGCAGGCACAATGCCAATGCACATAAAATAAAAATAAGTAAACTATAAAAAAATATTAGATGTGTGAAGGATTGCTGTATGAATGGTTGGGTAAGAGGGCAACTTTGTATATTGTGAATAGATTGCTCAGGAAGTTACAAGACCCACAAGGTCTGTTCCTAGTGTTATATAATCAGTAATGATTACTAGGGAAGAAAGGCCTCTTCAGTGGAGGTAGAGATGCAGACAACTGTACAGAAAGCTCCAGGAACACATCATTTACGAGCTGACAACCATCCTGGTGTACCTATCCTTGATCCAGTTACCTTTGAATCATCCAGGCAACCCTAGGTATCATACTCTAAAAAAACCAACTCATTGGTGTATGGAGATATATGTGCATGAAATCTTTGCTATAGTCTGAAATTAGCTCCCTGTCTGGAGTGAATATGTGTTTTCTTGTGTTTCCTCAAGGAAAGTCACACAAGAAAAATAGCAAGAAAAATGGAGTCAGATAATGATTAGCTCTTGTTTGAGATCATACGCTCCTGTCTCAGGTGCACTGCCTCCGAACGAACATCCAAGTATAAGCAACTCTTGGCTTAAGGCTCCAGACTAGCTCAGAGTCTTACTGCCAAGGTTTGAGCCCTAGATCTGCCATTTACTGACATGTAAGTGAGGATATCATAGAGAATTCCTTTACACACTCAATCACCCTTTATTTTAAAGTTTCAGTTACCTGTAAATATACACAGGCCCAAGAACATTAATTGGAAAATTCTAGAAACAAAGAGCACATAAATTTTTTTAAGGTGCAAGTAATTATCAGCAAAATAATGTAACTCTTGCACCACCCCGTTTTGGTTCACTTGAGATGTTAATGATCTTGAGTTTTGCTCTATAGGCCACCAATAACGGCCATGTTGGTTACTAGATCAACTTCTGTGTTACTGATATGTGTCGATGCTATCTGTGGTTTTCAGCATCCACTGGGACACTTGGCATGTGTTTCTCACAAATAAAGGTGCACTACGATGTACAAATTGCTAATGTTATAATACCCAATAAATTACAAATTTAGATGGCCAAATAGAAGCCGAATAGGTGTGGTGGCTCATACCTATAACCCAGCACTTGAGAGGCTGAGGCAGAAGGATTGCAAAGAGAGTGAGGTAGGCCTAAGCTACAATATGATACTCTACCTCAAAAAAAGGAAAAGAAAAGAAAGGAAGAGGAAGGGGAAGGGGAAGGGGAAGGGGAAGGGGAAGGGAAAGGGAAAGGGAAAGGGAAAGGGAAAGGAAAGGAAAGGAAAGGAAAGGAAAGGAAAAGAAAGGAAAGGAAAGGAAAGGAAAGATAGGGGCTAGAGAGATGGCTCAGTGGTTAAGGACACTTGCTTTTCTTGTAAAAGACTGGAGTTCAATTCCCAGAACCCCTTATCAGGCTGTTCACACCTGCCTGTAACTCCAGCTCCAGGGGATGGAATACTCTCTTCTAGTCTTCATGGGAACCTACACACACACACACACACACACACACACACACACACACACAAAGAAGTAGAAAAAAACTCGTCTGAGGCACTAGAGCTGGGGTGACTTCTAGAGCTACAGTTTGCATTTTGCATAATGAGAGTGGTAAATAGGAGGTGGTTGTGGACAAAAGGTAGGTAGGTAGGTAGGTAGAACGATAGACAGACAGACAGACAGACAGACAGACAGATAGATAGATAGATAGATAGATAGATAGACAGACAGTCAGACATAGAATATAAAGTATTATCAAAGAAGTAACGGGTGCTGGCATGCTGGGGACGAGAAATCCAGAATTTCAGACACCTAAAATGCAAGGCTGTGGAAGTTGGTCACTGAGCAAGTCCAGGGGTCAGAACAGAGAGAAGTGAGTTCCAGGACTTGAGGCAAGCTTTTGGTTTTTGAAGCCACCATCTTACTGCAGAGCCTGGAAAATTCCATTCTCTGCAGCTCTCTCTGCATCTTCCCCCAGCCCCTTGCATCCCTGATTCCATCGGAGGTTTCCATGGCAACCGCCTGAGCTCCTAGACCTGTCCTCGAGAAGATGAGAACCCCATGAGAGGAACGTGGCAAAAGACGTCAAAACTCCCCCGCACAGGTCAATCATGTGCGCATTTCGCACACGTCAAAATGCGTCATCGTCAGTGTCTCTGCGGAAAGCGAATATTGGTTTCAGCAGACACCGCGGACGTGAGAGAAATCTCAAGTATCTCCTAAGGCCAGTGTCTCACCCCCGCATTCAATCAGAATATCGACCGAACCCCTTATGTAAGCCAGACACTTCCCCAGACATGGAGAATAACATTTTGTACTGAAAAGAAGTTTGCTCTCTGCCCTTCTAGAGCTGAGACAATCTTAGTTGTACCATAACTGAAATTTAATTAAAACTAGGAAGAAAAAAATGAAGAAAAATGTTAGTGGCAGTAGATTGGAGAGTTGGTAAATGAGTGTTTAGTGAGAAATTCTTTTAACTTTTAGTGCATGTTCAAAAGCTCTTTTCATTAAAACCTTTTTTTTTTTTAACCCGTGGGAGATGGTGCATACTGCAAGGTAGAGTCTGGAGGACCAGGAGTACAAAGACACTCTTGGCTATGTAGCTAGTTTAAGGTCAACCTAAAGACTACATGTCTTATCCCCCAACCAAAAAGAAATATGAAAGGCTCAGACCTCAAGATCAGGTTGGCAAGATGGCTCCCAGAGTTCCATCCCTGGTACATGTGTAAAAAAGCCAGACAGTGAGAAGGGAGGTAGAGACAGAAAAATTGGCTGACAGCATAATGGGCCTCTTAGCCTGGGGCACAATGGAGTATGCAACATGGTAGAAACAAGAAGGGTGGAGGTGATTAATTCCCAAAATTAACTTCTTATCTCCACATGCCTGCCAGTACACCAGTACAGTCACACTCATGTGTGCATGCGTGCACACGTGCACGCGTATACACACACACACACACACACACACACACACACACAGAGAGAGAGAGAGAGAGAGAGAGAGAGAGAGAGAGAGCTTACAGTTAATGGCTGCCACTACTCTTGTGGAGTTGTGAGGAAGGCTGCATTTAGGAGGATATTGGTCAGGAAGAGAGTTAGAAGCTGAATCATTTCATGCCCAGATGGTTAGGAGTCTTGTTCTGCTCTGTTTTTGTAAAACATGATTTTGGGATGCAGACACACCCCTCATTTATGTTTTGTCTGCAACTGTTTTTTTCTTCTTTTGCTACAATGGCAAAGTGGAGTTGTAAATCAGAACATATGGTCCACAAAGCTAAACATTATCTACTGCATAGAAATTAATACATATTTAAAATACTCACTTTCTTGGAAAAACATTTCATTTCTTTGTTGGTTTGATAGATGTCTGGACAGATGTATAGAAAAATCATGAATAGATAGATGGATGATAGAATGTTGATGAATAGAAGATGGATGGAAGGGTGGATGGATAGATGGATAATTGATGGGTAAGGATTATAAATGGAAGGCAGATGGAAGAATTATACATGGAGGATGAATAGAATGAACATTCAAGGATAGGTGATGGATTGATGGATGGAATGATCATAGATAGAGGATGTATGGAGGGATACATAGATGGATACATGGATGGATGGATGGATGGATGGATGGATGGATGGATGGATGGATGGATACATGGATGGATGGATGGATGGATTCTGGATAGACAGTGGATGGATGGACAGTGGACGGATCATGAATGGAGGATGTACGTATGCATGGATGGATGGGTGATGGATGAATGGGAGAAACATGGATGAATAACCAGATAGAAGGATTGTGGATGAAGCATAGAATGTTCATAGAAAGATAGATGGACAATGAATAGGTGGATGTGGGCTGCAGGGTGGCTGGATGGTTGTATGGCTGATAACTAGATGGACGAATAAATGAGTGGATAGTTTTCCGATGATGTTATTACAAATGACCACAATGGAGTAATTTAAAACAATAGAAAGCTATGATCCTGTAGTTCATGGGGCCAAGTGCCAGCAGGGTTGGCTTCTCTGGCTGTCTCCAAGAAAAAAAATCCTCTCCGAGAAGAAAATCCATGGCTACCTGTATCTCTTGGTTCACATCTCTTCTGCTTTCAAAAGCAGTGGAGAAATGTCTTTAAAACTGTCTTCCTCCCTCCATTCTTCCATCCCTCTGAGCCTCCTTCCCTTGTGCTTTCCTCTCCTTCTCCCTTTATCCCTCCTAGGATCAAACCTGGAGACTCAAGGATACTTATTAAGCACTTCTTCAGTGAACTAAATCTCTCAACTTTTTGCTTTTCTCTTATAAGAATATTTTATATACTTATAAAACATACAACACAGGATAATATCTCTAGCTCAAAACTTTAACCTAAGCACATCTGTAAGTCCATTTTGTTTTATCAGACAATAGTTACAAATTTTGAGAATTAGGATACATGGACAAGGGGGCTCTTTAGCACACTGCAGAGGGAATTGGATATGAGGACAAAGGGATGGATAGGTAGATGGATAGTTATATAGTTGCATAAATGGATGGATGAATAGGTGGGTAGATGTATGGGTAGATGAGCGTACATGTGAATGGATGCATAACTAGTTGAGTGATTGGGAGGATGGATGAATGGATGGATAGATGGATGGATGGATGGATGGATGGATGGATGGATGGATAGATAGGTGGATGGATGGATGGATGGATGGATGGATGGATGGATGGATAGATAGGTGGATGGATGGATGGATGGATGGATGGATGGATGGATGGATAGATAGGTGGATGGATGGATGGATGGATGGATGGATGGATGGATGGATGGATGGATGGATAGATAGATAGGTGGATAGGTGGATGGATGGATGGATGGATGGATGGATGGATGGATGGATGGATGGTGGATGGATGGAGGATGGATGGATGGATGGATGGAGGATGGATGGATGGATGGATGGTTAGGTGGATGAACGGATGGATGATGGATGGATAGGTGGGTGGATGGATGGATGGATGGATGGATGGGTGGGTGTGTGGGTGGGTGGGTGCATGGATACATGGATGCATGGATGGGTGAGTAGATAGATGATGAATGGCTGCATGAATGGAAGGATGAATACAAGGTAGATGGTTTCATGGATGGATAGATGGATGAGTGGACAGCTGGATGGTTGCATACATAGTTGGATGAATAGCTCGCTGGATGTATGGATATATATATATATATATATGAATGGAAGGAAGATGGTTCCATGAATGTGTGTAAGCATGTATGTAAGAAAGGAAGGCTGATGGCCACATAATGAATAGATGAAAGGAAGACTGGGTGATTAGATAGAAGAATAAGTTTCAGTGAACGGATTCTGTGGATGAAAACCCTGTTTCTCCCCCACCTCAATCCTCCTTTTTTTGAGATAGGATTTCTCTGTGTAGCCCTGACTGTCCTGGAACTTACAGTTTCTCATTATTGATCAATTTCATTTCAGACAAAGTGTACCCTGAAGCTGCCCTGTGTACACAGACAACTGCCAACACCCTCCATTTCAAGAAAGTCATATTTGGATCTATAAATTGCTAGGAGCTAGGACTAATGCATGAGGAAGGTAAATAGGCAATGAACAACAGACCAAACCTCAACAGAGATTTATCCTGGGACCAATGTGGTAGGAAAGAACTGATTTTCAAAATTTGCCCTCTGGCCTTCACATTCATGCTGTGGCATGTACACTCATAGTACCTCTCATAAATAAATGTAATAAATATCTTTCGTGGTAGAAGCAAAATGTTCACTCTTTTGAAGGGCTGCACATGTGAAATCAGAGCAGCAGCAGAGTCCTTGCTACTTTAGATTGCAGACTGCCTCCTGCTGTGTTCTCATACAGCAGAGATACAGATTACTTCTTGGAGACATCTTTCATAAGGATATTGAATCTATTGCTGAAGGCCTCCGTCTCATGACTTAATCATCTCCTGAAAGTCTCATTTCCAAATCTCATCACTTTGGGAGCTGGGCCCCTTGAACCTGCTATGTATCTGATAACAATTGTGAATTTATCTGGGCAGTGGTGGCGCACACTTTTAATCCTACCATTCAGGAGGCAGAGGTAGGTAGATCTCTGAGTTTAAGGCCAGCCTGGTCTACAGAGTGAGTTCCAGGACAGCCAGGGCTACACAGAGAAACCCTGTCTTGGAAAACAAAACAAAACAAAACAAAACAAAACAAAACAAAACAAAACAAAACAAAACAGAAACCAACCTTGAACTTCTGTAGTACCTCTACCACCTGAGCTCTGAGATGTTAGGTGTACACCACCATACCCACTTTATGTGATGCTGGGGCTCGAACCCAGGCTGCCGGACATGTCAGATCAATATTCTACCATTTGAGCCAGATTCACAATTCTTATTTATCCATTGTGGTTTTTAATTTACTGAGATAAAATAATAGAAAACTCAATGAATAAAGTTATTCCTGATTTCTATGTTTGGTGTACTGTGCCATCAAAGAAACTTGGTCCATCGCAGGGGATAAAGAGGCTGAGTAGGGGCTGAAGTGGTGGTTCATTAGTTAAAAGCATTTGCTGTTCTTCCAGAGCACACATATGATGGTTTACAACAGTCTGTAACTCTGGTTCTGGAGTATCCAATACCTTGTCTGGATTCTGGGGGATCGGGGGGGGGGGCGGGGGGCGACCAGGCATGTCCATATTACATATGCATATATACAAGTAAAACATTCATGTACATAAATAAAAAATCAAATCTTTTAAAAAAACAAAGCAGTTGGATGTATCTTCCCCTCCAGCCCCTGCTGTCTGCGTTAGGTTTCAGGTATTTGTTTTCTCAATAAACATTTAATGAAGGACCACTGTGTGCCAGTCATGGTTTAGAACTGAATCCAAAAAATGGAAAATTCCAGTTCCCAGCTCCTCCCATCTTTATGCAGTCCTGATGCAGTTTCCATGGTGATGGTCTGGGCCTGCCTCTGTTGCTAAGGCCACAGAGTTGCAAAATCTCCCTCAGAGATAGTGGTGATGGGCATAGAAAGGGAGGGGCCAGAAGAAGGGGGACAGAATGGGCTACAGTCTGCAACCACCTGTCACTGATCCTAACAGCATTTAGGGCCTTTGAAAGGACTTTCAGAAGTCAAAACATACATATGGAAAGATTATTGAAAGTTCATCTTCTTGGCAATAAAACAGATAATATACCATCTGAGGTGATGCCTGTGTTAATTGGTTTGATTTGGTGATACATCTATATGTCAAAACATAAATATGTACAATTATCTGCCATTAAAAAGAAGATTTTCAAGAAGAAATGAGATGGCTCAGTTAGTAAAGGCGCTTGCTGTAAATGCCTGGTGATGTGAGTTTGCTCCGTGGAGCTCACTCAAGGGTGGAAGGAGAGACCTGATGCCATAAGGTCATCTTCTGGCCTCCGTGTGTGCTGCAGCATGTGCATGCTTACATACACATAATACATGATAACAGTCAATTTAAAAGTTGGAAACATACAAAGAACTGCATGCATGTGTATATACACAGATGCACAATTAATTAGTTATAACAATAACACCTAGATCATATCAACCTCAGCAGGAGGCTTTCTTACTAAGGGGAGAAATTTCATCCTGTCACCTCACATCTCATCTGAGGTGACAATGTTACTGGAGAATCAGGGTTCCCTTTTGTGAGTTCTCAGTTTCATTGATAAAAGAATGACTCAAAAGAAAACTCTGAGAAACTGTGGGGCAGGCCAGGGGAAATTCTCAGCAGCTGCCGTGACGAGGGAGATGGGGCAGAGGAAGAGAAAAAGCAAGGCCTTTTAAGTTAGGGTCCAAGAAAGCTGGCAGATTCAGCAATGGAGGTTTGTGTGCATCTTCAAGCATGGTGGGGTAGATTGGCGCTAACTCAGGGAAGTAATGAGGAAGTCCAGAATGTCAGGGAAAGCGTGTTTAGTGTTTGGGTCATCATACAACGAATAGACAGAGTGGAGAAAGTTACAGTTCTCGTGCTAGAACTCGAAAAGCAAGCAGGGTTAGCGATGAAGATCTGTCCACAATTTTATCAAGGGAGGGGTTTGGGGAGATTGTTGCTCCTCCTTTTCTTTAGCATGTCTTTCACATGAATAGACTTTCCTGGGGGAGAGGGGTGACTGACAGGCCCCAGTTGAATTAACCTCTTTTATGTTGAGACTAGATCTTTACATACCCGTAGCTGGCCTGAACTCACAGATTCTCCTGCTTCTGCCTCCCGGGTGCTGGGGTTAGAGGTATGTACCACTACACCTGGTTGAACTAACTCGTAAGGTAGGGGACACTAGACTATAGAATATAAGACAGCTTAGACTGTGTCTCCACTCAGGGCCAGAGGAAGAACGCAGAATCTCATCCTCTGACTGTGAGTAAGTAGTAGCTAGCCCCTTTAAGGGCCCAAACAAAGCCCCGACACTACCTTTCCCTATGGAATTTTAAGTCTTAAGGAGAGGCAGTTATGATGCTTTCCCTTCTAAGTTCAGGGTAGGGGGTCCAGTCCTAATGTCTCCAAGCTCATTAATACATCCAGCTAGCCAACATTGATGGCTTACTCTTATTTTATGTTCATTATTAAGTAAAAAGGGGCACTGAAAGTAAGTCTATGACACCCTTCTTGGAAATAGGTTCATTTGGGCCCAAGAAGCCATTGAAAGTTCTCAAGCTCGGGACACTCAGAAGGTTGAAATTTTTACAAGCCCCTCCCACCAAGGATACAAAAGCAGTGGACTATTTTTGAAAATTTCAAGAAAAAACAATTTATTCTTTACTTTTGCCATTGCTGTGATAAAATACTTGGAACAAATAACTTATGGGGGGAAAATCTACTCTTGGCTCACAGTTTAAGAGTACAGTCCATCAAGGTGGGGGGAGTCGGCATGATAAGAGCTTAGAGCAACGGTTCCCAATGCATCAGGAGTCAAGAAGTACGCTCATTTTCCTTTCTCCTTAAAGATTCGGTTTTAATTGTGTGTGTGTGTGTGTGTGTGTGTGTGTGTGTGTGTGTGTGTGTGTGTGTGTGTGAGAGAGAGAGAGAGAGAGAGAGAGAGAGAAACAAAAGAGAGCAAGCTGGTGAGTGTGGAAGTCTGAGGACAATTCTGTAGCTCTGATCTTACCCTCCTACCATTGTGTTTAAGGGACTGAATGCAGGCCGTCAGGCTTAGCAGCAAGTTGCTTTATCCACTAATCCATCTTACTGGCCCTCATTTTCCCCTTCTTATACATTCTAGAACCCAACCATAGAGAATATGGCCACCCACAGTGGAAATCCACCTAAACAAGATACCTCTCTCCATGCATGCCTATGCGTATTATTGAAAAAATATGGTGGTGTATGCCTGGGATCTCAACATTAATGAAGTAGAGACATGAGAATCAGGTCAAGGTCATCCACAACTACACAGTATGTCAAAGCCAATACGGGCCACCACATACCCTGTTTTGTTTGTTTGTTATTGTTTGAGACAGGGTTTCTCTGTGTAACCTTGGTTTCCTGGAACTCACTTTGCAGACCAGGCTGACCTTAAATTCAGAGATGCCTCTGCCTCTGCCTCTGCCTCTGCCTCTCTGTCTCTGCCTCTCCTTCTCTGCCTCTGCCTCTGCCTCTCTGCCTCTGCCTCTGCCTCTGCCTCTGCCTCCTCTGCCTCCTCTGCCTCCTCTGCCTCCTCTGCCTCCTCTGCCTCCTCTGCCTCCTCTGCCTCCTCTGCCTCTGCCCCTCTGCCCCTCTCTGCCCCTCTGCCCCTCTCTGCCCCTCTGCCCCTCTGCCCCTGCCTCTGCCTCTGCCTCCCGAGTGCTGGAACTAAAGGTGTGCACCACCAATGTCCAGTGTCATACTGCCTTTAAAAGCAAAACAAGTCCAGTCCTTGAATTTCAGCTAGAGAAATATCAGAGACATGAGAACATCTGCTCAAGGATTCAAACTTTTTATTTATTCACAAATTTTGAATGAGAAATTAACTGGTGGATTTCAGAGTAACTCTGTAAATACATACCTAGTCTAATACAAAGTTCTAGAATATTCCATTTTCTGAGATAAGCTGGTGTTCAGTCATCTTTATTTCCTCACCCTAGCAGAAGTTTCTGTGGTAACAGGTTGAGCTTGTTTGGGTTGCTAAGCAACCAAAAAGCCCTAAGGGGAGACCTGTGATTAAGCTACTGTCATCAAACCAACCTGGCCAAGGATGGGGAGGACCAGATTCTCAAGGCTCTTGTCTGCCATCTGTGCTCCTAACACACCTTCTGTGTTTTCTCCTGACAGAATCCCTGTAGAGTGACACAGTTGGATCTGGGCCTCAGAGTCTAGAAAAATTGGAACAGGGATTCAGTTCAGTTGGTAGAGTGCTTAGAAATCAAATGGAAAGTCCTGGGTTTGAACTCCAGCACTGCATAAATTAGATATGGTCGAGCATGCTAATGATCCCAGAACTTGAGGGGCAGGGGCAAGAGGATCGGGAGTTCAAGGTCATCCTCAGCTACATATGGAGTTTGAAGGGTAGCCTGGGCTACAGGAGACCCTATGCCAAAACAATAATGCAGCCCCAGTGATAGCTCGGTAAATGGGAGTACTTGTTACTCTCTGGCCTT